>NC_080426.1:64259504-64322004 GCF_029873635.1 Malania oleifera
AACGCTAAACCCTAAAAACTAAACACTAAACCCTAAACCCCAAACCGTTACCATAAACACTAAACCCTAAACACTAAACACAAAACCCTAAACTGAAAAAAAGCTAAAAGCTAAACCTTAAACCCTAAACCCTAAACCTTGAAACCTAAACTCAAAACCAAAAACCCTAAACCCTAAACACTAAACCCTAAACCCTAAACCCTAAACGTTCAACCCTAAACCCTAAACGCTACTCGAAACCCTAAACCTTGAAACCTAAACTCAAAACTGAAAACCCTAAACCTAAACACTAAACACTAAACACTAAACACTAAAACTAAATCCAAAACCCTAAACTGAAAAAACACTAAAACCAAAACACTAAACCTTAAACCCTAAACCTTGAAACCTAAACTCAAAATCGAAAACATTAAACCCTAAATTCGAAACCCTAAACACTAAAACCCTAAACCCTAAACCCTAACCCCTAAACCCTAAAACCCTAAAACCCTAAACCCTAAACCCTTAACCCTAAACCCTAAACCCTAAACCCTAAAACTATGCCCTAAACCCTAAACCCTAAACCCAAAAACCTATGCCCTAAACCCTAAACCCTAAATACTAAACCCTAAACCCTAAATCCCAAACCCTAAACCCTAAAAAAAACCCATAAAACCTAACCGTAAATCGTAAACCCTAAACCCCAATTCCTAAACACAAAACCATAAAAACCTAAACCCTAAACCCTAATACCTAAACCCTAAACCCAAAATCCTAAACCGAGAACCCTAAAGCCCTAAACCCTAAACCTTAAACCCTAAAAAATATGGCCAAAACCCCACACACTAAACCCTAAATCCTAAACCCTAAACGCTAAAACCCAAACCCTAACAACTAAACCCTTAATTCTAAACACTAAATTCTAACCCTAAACCCTAAACCCTAAACCCTAAACCCTAAACCCTAAACCCAATAAGCCCTAAACCCTAAAACCTAAACACAAAACCCTAAACCCTAAATCGTTAACCCCCTAAACCCTAAACACTAAACCCTAAACTCCTAAACCATAAACGCTAAACCCTAAACCCTAAAACCTAAGCCCTAAATCCTAAACCCAAAACCCAAAACCCAAAACCCAAAACCCAAAACCCTAAACATTAAACACTAAAAACTAAACCCTAAAACCTAAACCCTAAACCCTAAAACCCTAAACCCTAAACTCTAAACCCAAAAAACCCTTAATCCTAAACCCTAAACCCTAAACACTAAACCCTGAATCCTAAACCCTCAACCCTAAACCGCAAAATCGTAAACCCTAAACCCTAAACCCTAAACCATAAACCCTAAACTCTAAACCCTAAACCCTAAACTCAAAACCATAAAACCTAAACGCTAAACCCTGAACACTAAACCCTAAACCCAAAAAACTAAACCCTAAACCATAAACCCCAAACCATAACCCTAAACCATAAACACTAAACTTGAAACCCTAAATAGAAAAAACCCAGAACCCTAAACCCAGAATAGTAAACGCTAAACCATGAACCTTAAAACCTAAACCATTAACCATAAACCCTAAACCCTAAACACTAAACCCGAAGCCCTAAATCTGAAACCTTACACCCTAAAATCGTAAACCACAAATTTTAAACCCTAACCCCTAAATCCTAAACCCTAAACTCTTAACCCCTATACACTAAAGCCTAAGCCCTAAACCCTAAAACCTACGCCCTAAACCCTAAACCTAAACCCCAAATCCAAAACCCTAAACCTTAAACCCTAAACCCTAAACCCTAAAAACTAAACCCTAAACCCTAAACCCAAAACCCAAAACCCTAAAACCCTAAACCCTAAATCCAAAACCATAAACCCTAAACCCAAAACCAGAAAACCCTAAAAACTAAACCCTAAACCTTAGACGCTAAACCTTAAAACCCTAAACCCTGAAACCCTAAACCCAAAACCCTAAACCAGAAATCCTAAACCCTAACCCCTATAACGTTAAACCCTAAACCCAATACCCAAAGAAACCTATACCCAAAATCCTAAACCCTAAACCCTAAAAACCCTAAACCCTAAACCCTAAACCCTAAACCCTAAACCTTAAACCCTAAATCCTAAACCTTAAAACCTAAACAATAAAGCCTAACCCCTAACCCTAAACCCTAAACCCTAATCCTAAACCTTAAACCCTAAACCCTAAACCCTAAACCCTAAAAACAAAAACCCTAAACCCTAAACCCTAAACCCTAAACTCTAAACCCTACCCCAAACCCTAAACCCAAAAAGACCTAAACCCTTAATCCTAAACCCTAGACCCTAAACCCAACACCCTAAACTAAAAGACCTAAACACTAAACCGTAAACCCCAAACCCTAATCCCAAAACCCCAAACCTTAAACCCAAAACCCTAAACCCTAAGACCTAAACACTAATCCCTAAACCCTAAACCCTAAACCCAAAAAACCCTAAACCCTAAACCCTAAAACCTATGCCTTAAACCCGAAACACTAAACCCTAAATCCTAAACCCTAAACACTAAACCCTAAACCCTAAACCCTAAAAATTAAACCCTAAACCCTAAACCCTAAATCCCAAAAAGTATACCTTAAACCCCGAACCCTAACCCTAAACCCAAAAAACACTAAACACTAAACCCTAAACCCTAAACCCTAAATCCTAAACCTTAAACCCTAAACCCCTAAACCCTAAACCCTAAACCCTAAACCCTAAATCCTAAACACTAAACCCTAAACCCTAAAAACTAAACCCTAAACCCAAAACCCCAAACCCCTACCCTAAACCCTAAACCCTAAACACTAAACCTGAAACCCTAAACTCAAAAAATGCTAAAACCTAAACCCTAACCCCAAACCCTAAACCCTAAACCTTGAAACCTAAACCCAAAACCCAAAAGCCTAAACACTAAACCTTAAACCCTAAATCAAAAACCCTAAACCCTAACCCCTAAACCCTAAACCCTAAACCCTAAACCCTAAAACTATGCCCTAAACACTAAACCCTAAACCCTAAAACCTATGCCCTAAACCCTAAACCCTAAATCCAAAACCCAAAAAACCCTAAACCCTGAACCCTAAACCCTAAACACAGAACCATAAAAACCTAAACCCTAAACCCTAATCCCTAAACCCTAAACCCTAAATCCTAAACCGAGAACCCTAAAGCCCTAAACCCTAAACCCTAAAAAATATGCCCTAAACCCAAAACACTAAACCCAAAATCCTAAACCCTAAACGTTAAACCCTAAACCCTAAAAACTAAACCCTAAACCCTAAACCCTAAACCCAAAAAGCCCTAAACCCTAAACACAAAAAACCATAAAACCCTAAACCCAAAAAACAAAACCTTAAACCCTAAACCCCAAACCCTAACCCTAAACCCTAAACCCAAAAAACCCTAATCCCTAAACCATAAACCCTATACCCTAAACCCTAAGTCCTAAACACTTAACCCTAAACCCTAAACCCTAAACCCTAAACCCAAAACCCTAAACCCTAAACCCTAAAAACCTAAACGCTAAACCCTAAAACCAAAAAACCCTAAACCCCAAATCCTAAACCATAAACTCTAAACCAAAACCTAAAAAACCCTAAACCCTAAATCCTAAACCCTAAACCCTAAACACCCTAAGCCCTAAACCCTAAATCCTAAATCGAGAACCCTAATCCCCTAAACCATAAACCCTAAACACTAAACCCCAAACCCTCAACCCTAAACCCTAAAACCTATGCCCTAAACCCAAAACACTAAACCCTAAATCCTAAACATAAACCCTAAAAACTAAACCTTAAACCCTAAACCCTAAACCCCAAAAAGTATACCTTAAACCCCAAACCCTAACCCTAAACCCTAAACCTTAAATCCTAAACCCTAAACCCAAAAAACAATAAACCCTAAACCCTAAACCCTAAACCCTAAACCCTAAACATTCAAACCTAAACCCAAAACCCAAAACCCTAAATCCTAAACCCTAAACCCTAAAAATTCTAAACCCTAAACCCTAAATCCTAAATCGAGAACCCTAATCCCCTAAACCATAAACCCTAAACCCTAAACCCTATAACCTATGCCCTAAACCCTAAACAGTAAACCCTAAATCCTAAACCCTAAACCCTAAACCCTAAACCTAAAAAAATATACCTTAAACTTCAAATACTGACCCTAAACCCTAAACCTGAAATCATAAACCCTAAAACCCTAAATCCGAACCGAATCAACCCTAAACCCTATACCTGAACCCTAACCCTAAACCCTAAACGCTGCAAATACGGACCCTAAACCCTAAATCTACCTGCCTCCAAACACCTGAAAACCCTAAACCCTAAACCCTAAATAAACCCTAAACCCTAAACCCTACCCTAAACCTAAACCTAAACCCTAAAAAAAAAAACTAAACCCAAAACCCAAACCCAAACATTAACCCTCGAACCAAAACCCTAAACCAAAAAAAAAAACCCTACCTTAAACCCTAAATCCTAAAACCTAAACCCTAAACCCTAAACCCTAAACCCTAAACCCTAAACCCTTAACCTTAAACCCAGAACCCTAAAACACTAAACCCTAAACCCTAAATTCAAATAACACCAAAATCCTAAACCCTAAACGCTAAACCCTAAACCCAAAAAACCCTAAACCCTAAATCCTAAACCCTAGACCCCAAAAATCGTAAACCCTAAACCTTAAATCCTAAACCGAGAACCCTAAATCCGTAAACCCTAAACCGTAAAACCTATGCCCTAAACCCTAAACACTAAACCCAAAATCCAAAACCCTAAACCCTAAAACTCTAAAAACTAAACCCTAAAATCTAAACCCTAAACCCTAACCCTAAACCCGAAACCCAAAAGCCAAAAAGCCTTAAACCCTAAACCCTAAACCCAAAACACTAAACCCTAAACCCTTAAACCCAAAACCCTAAACCCAAAACCCTAAATCCTAAGCCCTAAATCGTAAACCCCTAAACCCTAAACAACAAATCCTAAACCTTAAACCCTAAACGCTAAATCCCCTCCCCTAAACAATAAACCCTAAATCCTAAACCCTAAATCCTAAACAAGAAAAACTAAACCCAAAACCTTAAACCCTAAACCCTAACCCTAAACCCTAAACCCTGAACCTTACCATAGGAGCCCTAGGAGGCAATATTTTATCAATAACCCATTCCCGAAGAAGAGTATAGTAATAAGGATAATGAAGCTCCAAATCTCTTTGGAAAAAGCAGGCTTAGGATTGATAGCTTTAGGAGGTCAGACTAATGAGAAATGGTAGAGTAAGAAGAATGGTAGACGGATGGATAATTTAAAGTGATCCATAAGCTCTATGGGTAGGGTAAAAAAAAGGGCTTCTTTAATCAGCTGGCTAAATTTGTTGGTTAACTATGGTTATTTTTTAGCCTTTGAGGACCTCTTCTTGTCATTTAATTTTTACTCATTTCTTTATCTCCCTCTTAATTTAAATTTCTTTTGCTATTATATATATATATATATATATTACATGTATATACCACATTTGGAATTTCTAGTCCACGACCAGCAACATCAGTGCATAGCAAGATGCCTTTCTCAGCTCTGCAGAATTCAAAAAATGTGGAAGTATGTTTCTGTTGCTTTTGCTTTCCATGGATATGAAAGCAATCCACCTTAATGTATCTGAGAAGTTTAGCATGGAATTTAACCGAGTTGCATGAAGAGAAGGAAACCACCACTTTCTTCAAAAAGTTTTTCTTCAAGAAGGAATACGGAAGAAGAAATCTTTTGGCACTTGGCACAACACAATAGCCTTGTCGCAGACCTTCATTAGAAACCTACAATGCCATCTTTGTGTCAGGGATTTGGATTAAAGAACTGGCAAAAATTAAATAATTGTATGACAATTTAACTACCTTCTTCCTGCCATCGTCCACATCTATATAGATAGGAGCTGTCTGAAATGATAACCGAGCAAGATCCGTAACCTGAATACGTATTGCTTCTACTTAGATTTATAGAGGAAAAAAATGATATTGCAATCAAAGAAAAAGAAACAAAAAATATGTTTGTTGAAACTCTATTGCATAGATAAAAGGATTTGCTCAAGACAAAGCACAATAGAATTGCCACAAAACAAAATAAAGCATTAAATAAGTTTAAATTCAGAGAAAGTATAGGTTGCTAAAATACACTGACCTCTTTAGTCTGCATAGCAGAAAAAAGAGTAGTCTGCCTCCCCTATTAATCAGATAAATCTCAATCAGCTCAAAACCTTTCAAGATGACCAAAATGCACACTTACTATTGCAAGATTTAACAAAAAGAATGCTCAATTTAACCAAAGCATATTGTGAGGGTTTAAGCAATACATTATAGGCAATACTGATGCTTCACAAAGAAATCAAAAGTCAAAATCATAAAACTGGATCACAAGTTAGATGCAGGAACCAACTTGAAGTCAGGGCAATGTTCTGATAGACAAGGGTTACAAGACTGATGCTTCACAAAAAAATCAAAACCACAAAGCTGAATCACAAGCTAGATGCAAGAACAAACTTGAAGTTGGGGCAATGTTGTGAGCACAGGTCTTAGCCATCAACCCAATGACATATAACGTGTTATTTAAAGTGGAAAACCCTACAGTAACAGAGCTTTTTTTTATAAATAATTATGTGATGAATCAATGAATATAAGTGTCATTGATTAGATGCCACCCCAATCAGCAGAAATTGCATGAATAAGTTCAACACTCTCACTACAGAGTCAAAGTTACAGCGTCACTGAGCACTACAACTTATTATATTATGTTAAAACTTTAAACAAGAAACATTAGCATTTAGATAAATTAACACCCACACAAACATCTGCAGCCAACATTACACAGTAGATGAATTGACGCTTAGAGAAACATCTGCAACCACACAAGTCCTTGAAAAAATGTCATCAGATGACAATCTCCAATTGCTGCAACTACAACAATTGAAAGGTTGTCTACTCAATGAGAAGAATTGGAAAACTATTTTGTAAGGCAAGGAATTCAATAGTGGATAAACCAATATAAATTTTTTTTAAAAATAAAACAACACTATAAGAGAAAGGACACTTTCAGTTGATAAACCTATTTTATAGGCACACATATACTCACACACAATCACTGAAAAGGATCTATACCATCAATACAGTCCACCCTCTGATATTGCTTAAATAGCCATCTTAGACCATCTTTGTAACATATTTTGAATAGAACCTCTACTACACGTCTTTTATTTATAATAACACCCTTTCATGTAACAGTGTTATGAAATACTGTGCTTTGACCCTAATTTTGAAGATAAAAAATTCACTAGACATGCTTGGGCTGTGACCAACACAATGAATGCATCCATAATAAGCTAAGAGTAGCGCTGAAAGGAAAGTGCGAGTAAGGCAGTTTGGGTACTTGCAACACACACTAAAATTCTAGTGAGAAAGTGATCTAGTTGATGTCACAGGTTGTAGGAAGGAGAGGAGTAGATCTAGGATAACTTGGACAAAAGTTAGTAAGAAAAGGTAATGACATTACTCCAATTTTATGATGGTATAGCCCACATCGAGCAGCGAGAGATAACACCTGACCCACTAGATTTAATGTGTTGTTATTGTTGCAGTAGTAGGTACTCCTAATTATAATGTCAATATGCCATCTACGTCACATTCAATTAATGACCAAAAGATAATTTACCTTTGGCAACAACCCAACGATTTGCCTCATTTCTTCCTCAAAATTTGCCTCCAGTATCCTGTTAGCTTCATCAATAATAAGACACTGCAATCACAAGGTACAGACGGTTTAACAACTTGCTTAGTTTCAGATAAGAATAGTATCCAAAACTCCATGAAACAGCTTTAACCACTCCCTTAATATAGATGGTGTTTGAATTGAAATTATATAACTGAAGGTCCAAGCTGCAAGTGGTTAAAGAACCAAGGAAAGATTCAAGACACGTCAAAGCTTCAAGGCAAATCCTCCTGTTTCAAATCTTTCATGGTTCACAGTGCAAGGTAAAGCACAAAATAGATTTTGACGAATACACCAGCAGAGATTTTATGCCTTGCTTATATCTCTTTATTTGTGTGTGTATACACATAATTATACGTGCACACACGCAAAAAAAAAAAAAAACTAAACATTCCATGTTTGTTGCACATGATTGCATGTGCATAATTGTGTAAAATATTTTTATAATTTTTAATAAAAGTTTAGATAATTTTAAAACAAATTAATAATAGATTACCACAATTAAGATTACAAATATTAAAGAACGAATATTCAAAGTTAATTATAAAAATTTATATTGTTAAAACTATAAAATACATAGATGTGAGATAATATTATGACCATGTAGATATAGGGACACGAAAATCTTAAAAAGTATAGGATATGATACAAGAGAAATGCTCTAATAAAAATAATGTAAAATATTAAATTTTGATGTTTATTTTTCCTCCTTTACTTCTACCATTCTTTCAATAAACAAATGGAGTCGGCCCCTTCCCCTTTCGCAACCTCTCTCCTATGGTTTTAAATAACAGGCATGATAGTTACGTAACACTGTTACATAACAGCTTTTTTGGTTTACCAATCCCATTACACACCACGAAATCGATGGAAAGAAAAATAGCGGTTGTAGCAATAGTTACGGACCACGATCGTTATGTAATGGCCGCTACAACCGTTATGTAACCGCTACAGGACTATTACACCAAAAAATTTATTTAATTGTTTACTTTTTCTTCTCACTTTTTCCTTCTCTTTCATTAATCATTCTCAATATACCATGTGGAGAGAGGGGAAAAAGATTATAATGAGGATGAGAATAAAAGAAAATTTACTATTTCTTTAAATACTCACAAGAGATGCATTAATTAACAATTTGAAAATGCTAATTTGCTAGAAAAAATATTTTATATTACTAATATTAGTAATGTGATATTTATGTTCTATATTTTTCAACTTCAACCTTCTTTCTTTTCTAGCTATTTTATATTTGTATTATTTCTATGTCTTATGCATCAAATAGATTAATGAGGTGGATAATGTATTTGGTTCTATTAATTAGTTTAGCAAAAATAAGAATTTATCAAAGATAGGAACAATGAGAAGTATAAATACGCACACACATAGTAGTCAAAAGCGCGCCTCAGCGCGAGGCGCAATGGGGCGACAAGGCTAGGGCCTCATTAGGGTTAAGGCGAGGAGACCTTCAAGAGGCGCAGATAGGCGCATTGAGGCTCAAGGCGCAGTGAATCGTGCCTCAAATATCTAACCTTCTAACTTCATTTTTTTAACCTTTTAAGAAAGAAAACATAGCCAGACTTGGACCAGCCCTAGCCAGAGGCTTCAACTCAAAATAGCAGGTATAGGCTTCATCTTTGAGCCTTTGAACCAACACGAAACCAGTAGTACATGCTTTGTATTCACATCTACGAGCCTTCACCAACAAGAGAGCCATCGCAGGTGCCCTTCTTCTTTGAGGTTCGAGCCTTCAAACCAGCACAATCTTCGTCCTCAAGCCTTCAAACCAACACAATCTTCGTCCTCAAGCCTTCAAACTAGCACGAAACACCTTCATCTCCAAACCTTCGAGTCTTTGAGCCTTAGCAAGAGCCCTTTGTCTTCGAGATTCAAGCCTTTGAACCAACACAACCTTCGTCTTCAAGTCTTCGAGCCTTCCGCCAGAAAGAGAGCCTTCACCAAAGCCTTCGAAAAAGCAAGAGGTTTTGAGCCATTGAGTCATCATCGCCATTCTTAATGATTTGTTAGGCTACTTCAAACTAGTAAGTCTTGTTCTTCTTCTTCTTCTTCTTCAGTTCTTTTTCTTTTTCAATTCTTCTTCTGCTTCTTCTTCTTTTTTCAGTTCTTCAGTTCCTGCTGCCTCCTACTGGCTGCTTCGTTTTATAATATTAACTTACATTATGCCTTGAAGTTAATATTATGTAATGTGTAATTAATTAAGTAGTTTAATGCAAGTTTATACTTAATAATTAATTTATAACATTTTTTACTAAATTTTGCAACTTTTTTGTAATTTTTTTGGAAATGCAGGGAACAAACTATACATTTTTTCTCAAATATATTAATATATAACATTTTTTACTGAATTTAGCTGCTGTTTTATTGTACTCTTTTCGTTTAATATTGAAGATGCGCTGGCAATTTATTTCATTTCTAATTTGAAGCTTGAAATCTTGCATGCAGAATTACTTACGTTGAACTATGTTTGTTTCATTAGAACTTAGTACTTGGTTGTCATAATTACTATTGAATATTTTGACATTTTAAATTCTAATATAACTATTGATGTGCTTTTATATCAAGTACCCACCATATAGGCATTGTACACAATTTTAATAATCGTGCACCTCACCTTTGTGAGGCATGCAGCGAACTCCAAGTACCCTTTGCGCCTCGGTGAGCCTTGCGCCTTTGACTACTATGCGCACACACATGTAATTTTTCTATCAATGGTTGTTTAAAACAAATGTAAACTTGTTGCCCTTACAAAATAACTTAGTTGCTCAAACTAAAGGTTCCAAAACACACTAACACTCTTTCTAAGAAGGGCTAAAAGCTTAAAACATGCAAGTACAGTAATATGCACAAGTTTGTGCATGCTTTAAAAAATTCATAGCCGTTAGACCAACTTCCCGTTATGTAAGATCCGTTATTCTCGCTTCCCGTTGCACCCATTACTGTTATGTTATGCTACCCACTACCGCGATTTAATTGAGGGTTTGTCATTGGGTTTGAAAGGTTGGGTAGGGCATACCAGAGCATTCAAATTGGTAGCGCCACGTATTGGTTGGCAATTCAATCTAAGGGAAGTTCTTGAAGTTTGGGGTGGGTTGGAAAGATATGATAGTTTTTTGGTTTTTCACTCCAGAGGATCTAAAGGAAATGGATGGCGAGGATCCCTGCATGAGTTTTGTGTGATGGCTAAGGAGTTTGATGTGACAGTTTATGCTAATCGTGAGGTGCTCATAGTTTTAAAAATCAGTGCATAAAGGTTGTTATGAACATTACATGACGATTTTAGTGGCTTCTGAGATCATTACAGCGTGATATCTTAGAGATACTCCGATTCACAACCATAGCACCCATTACGGTCTGTTTTGGAAGTTACAGGCTGTTTTAGGGTGTTATAGGATATTACAGTTCCAGACAAGCTCTGAATGACTTAAAAATATTTTTTTCCTCTCATTAAATTATATATGTTCGTATTCCAAGCTCTTTACATTTTATTTTATTTTTTTCCCTATTTTTCTTACACCTAGTTTAGAGACTAAAATATGTTCTACTGTATGCATTTTTGTTCTTGTTTAACATATGAACATTCTATATTTTATTTTTTGGATCAATGTTTCAAAACGCTTAATCGAGGCTTGCCTTGAGGTTCACCTCGAGGCAAGGCATGCCCAAAATGCCTTGAGGCTAAAAAAAAAAATGCATATATGTGTTTTTCTTATGTTTAATTTTCTTTACTTTATATGCATTTTTTTTCTTAATTTTTTTCTTAATTTTAAAAATACATGTAACTTATTTACATATTTTTATCTAAAAAAAAAAATTCTCAAAGGCTTACACCCAACGAGTTAAGGTTTACCCCTCGCTTCTCAAGGGTTAAAACACCTCACCATACACCTTTGCCCTTTAAAACATTGTTTTGGATAACAAAAATTCCACTAAAGACTAAAAGAGTACAAAAGATGGCATTCGGTATTTTAGTAATTTTACATTTCTTTATATTTATGATTTCTTAGTTTGAATTTTACTTATAATCAAGAAAGTAATGAAAAGTATCAAATGCATGTTTCTTCTCGCCAATTGAAACTAAAACAACCAAGATGGCATCCAATACTTTTAGTATATGTTACATTTAAATTGATTAAAATCTACTAATAATCATTTAAAGCAGTAGTATATAGGATTCTAGGTTCAAAACATGTGAATCTATGTGCTCTTAAGAAGTTGCTAATGCAAGAAATGAATTCACGGGCACGGTAACTGTTACCCATTATGCAACATCCGCAATAGCCACGACTGTTACCATTATGTGGACCATTACCGTTATTTAAACCATGGGTGCTACAAAACACAAATTTCTTGTGCAGCAAGGCAGTGATGATGGGAAGCAACAATGGTGATTGACGTGGGGATGCAATGCAGGTCATGATGCCTGGTTGTGCATCATCGGCTATCAATTACGCTATGCATCCAGATGTGGCTAGGGTTTCACTAAAGGATGGTTTGGGGAGGAGGAGTGAAACAAACTGGGATGTAGGAAGAATGGGGATGGGGCCTGCAAATCCAAGGGGAATGGCGGGGGTTTTGAATGGGTTGTGCTGGGTATAATTAATATTTAACTAAATCAGGGCCACCATTGCAGTCTTATGTCAAATCCAGCATATAAAAATGGGTCTCCAACTCGGGCCCAAAAATAAAATCTGCGGCGGGTCCATCTTATATCTTAGGCTCAATAACTTGGACATGGTAGCAATCAGATCCAGACTTCAGGTAATGTTTTCAAGGGGCAGCCTATGGACTCGTCTCCCTCTCCAAAGCAACTCTACCTCCTATCTTCTGGTTCACAGCTGGAGAAATGCAAGTGGCAACCTCCTCTTCACTGGGAAGAGAATCCAGTACAGCTAAGTTTGAAGGAAAAAAGTCCATGAAATCGAGACTTGAATCAAAGAAAACTTGTGCAGAGAGAAATACAAGTGAATCTCGAGTGCTGAAAGTTGATAAAGGGGGTATAACGTAGGACCTAGAAGCTGGTGTTGACAAATTCAAGGGAAAATTATGGTTCTGTGGGGTAACCTTTTGGTGCAAGTAAAACAGATATGTTTAGGGGCCAAAAGGCTTATGCTTATCCGAAAGAGGTTCAGGTGAGTGGAAATGACAGAAATAATTGAAGAGAAGAGAGGGTATTCTGTAGAACTGAGCCAAAATTTTTAACGAGAGATAAAGAAGGAAAGTTATGTATTATGGAATATCCAAATGCTCAGAGAGCTGCGAGTACGGAGAGGGAAGCAAAGGCTAGGAAAATCAGAGAATCACAGTGACGTCCTTACGTGGGTTTGTCTGTGATGAGGGGTCGCTTTTGGATGAAATTCGGGAATAATATGGATATGGTTCCGACTCTTCTGGGTTACTTTAGGATTTATTGTATGTGCCTCCATCTCTAATTGAATGCTTGGAGGTGATTCCTATTTTTGAGGACAGTGTAATCGATAGTAAGCAGGAGTGTATGGATGGAATGCTGCCTACCCTTGTGGAGGAGATATCTGGGAAGGATTTAGAAGCATAATAATTGATGGATAACAAAGCTTGGCTTGATGGTCGCAAAGTGAGGAGAGCCAAAGAGAACCAGCCAATTAGAAATGCCCAGTGAACTACGATAGAAAGGATTTAAGGAGGGGTTTCTTGGTTAATTCTTGTTAGCTTTTAACTTCCTTATTATTTTGATGCATCATTTTTTCTTTTTAAGGAGTTCCTGTCCTCGTCTACATTGTTGTAATTTTGGGTTCCTTTATCTAATCTATTTTTTTTTTCTTATCCCAACTAAAAAATTAAATTTGAGCATTTATATTGAATTACATATAAAAAATCTAATAAATACATAATTTTCATTCTTTTAATTTGTAAAAAATATTAATAAATTACTTCTTTAACGGAAATATCAATAATTTTATTGCAATTCTAAATGGTGATTTGCTACCAAAAATTATTATAATTGTTAATTTTTTTTTTATTTTTATAAATGGTCAATTAATGATTTTTTTAATTCTAAATAAATTTTACCTTCTTTGAGGTATGTTTTGCTATATTTTAAAAGTATAAGGATATTTGTGTCCACTATCCATACTTTTAGAAATGGAGGTGTATGTTTCCTATAAAAATAAAAAATATGCTGCACAAAACAAAAGTTCTTGAGAGAGTTTGATGTCGTGGCTCACTCAAGCAAGCTATTGAGCATAGAGTAAATTCATTTCTATGAGAAAAGCAATCAATGCTTGATTGATAATGGCGATAATCAACTAGGCACAGTAGAGGCAATCAATTAGATTTTATTGTGATAAGCTACAATGCAACATAAAAAATAAAAAAACCGAAGATAAGAATATAAGTTCCATAGAGCAAAATGTGGTGGAAAGGCATGACAAAACAGACATGCAACCGCTTGTTGGACAGGAATATGAAAAAGCAATGTTCCAATCCCAGATAGAATAATTTAGATGTCCAATCTGGGTTTAAAAAACAACAGGTAAAAAATTCCCACCTACAAAATCAATTTGCACAATGAGTAACAAACTATAACATAAACGTGATGCTAATAAGCCTTCCAATTTATAAAACAAAATTTTATGAAAATTGTCATTACCTTCAAATTTTTATACAGGAAACCCTTGGTGTTTCTAAGATGGTCAAGAAGTCTACCAGGAGTTGCTACTAACAAATTCACTCCTTTCACAAGGCGTTCCGCTTCTCCCCTTCGTGCTGAACCACCAATAACCAAACCAAGAGTTTGTGAGTGATACTTGAGAAGTTCCTTCGCCACTGCATGAATCTTATCATTCCAACAGAGAAATTAGTCTAAAAATTCTACGAATTACATAAAAAACAAAATAAAATTGCATTTACACTTATAAAGACAAACGTTGCCAACCTGTACAAGTGCTGAATTTAAAACTAAGGGGCCATCGTATCACTACTAAAATTTATGAAAAAGGAATACTGGAAACAAAAACTGAACAGAAACCAAAAACTAAGAACCTGTTGGGTTAATGTTCCAATCTAAACAAACAATCTGATTAAACAAACACTCATTTTTGTCCTTCAATCAATTAACAATTAAAAAAATATGATAAAAATAAGACAAATGTAAAAGAATGCAAATTTAACTATTATAATAAATAAATAAAAACTATCATAATTATTTTACTTAATTATTATATTTCAAAACTCACTCCGTAGTGCTACAAGAATAATATTATTGCATATGACAATTAAAAAATGCTAAAAATACTTTTTCCAACGACTTACTGTTCTTTTCAACTTTTTATACGTACTTTCATTATAGTTTCAACGCACATGGTCAATTTATTTTAATTTTGATTAAAAGTATTATGCATTTTGGCGTAATCCACAAAAATTAATTCTGGATATTAAAGTAGCGCAATAGATCGTCAAAACAACCCAAAATTATAAATTTTGACTTTTCATTTTTGCAAAAATAGTTAAAAACAGGAGAACAAGCGCGCTATCGTAATCTGTTTTTTCACTGTATAGTAA
This sequence comes from Malania oleifera, assembly GCF_029873635.1. Lineage (NCBI taxonomy): Eukaryota > Viridiplantae > Streptophyta > Magnoliopsida > Santalales > Ximeniaceae > Malania > Malania oleifera. Next base: position 64,274,804 of record NC_080426.1, read on the forward strand.
TTAAAACAGAAATGATACCAAACAGCCCGTAGGGGGGGCATTTGGTTCACGGCATCCCATGTTTGGGCATGGGAATCCTACATGGCAGGCATCTTAACATTCTCGGGAATGAAAGATCCCCACAAAACTTGGGCACCCCATTTCCATTATCCCCCATGGGTAAGTTTCATGGGAATCACATTTCCATGCGAAATTGTACTTTTTGGACCAAATTGGCCTTGTTACTTTGACAAGTTAGACAACAACGCTCCCATACCATAGTATTAATACAGTCTATTATTATATTTAAAATAATAAATTACTAATAAATGAAAGCAATACTATTGCTGTGTCATAATAATATAATTGAATTCTAAATATGTAGACACCATATTAACTAAATTATTTCAGTTAATTGGGTAATTTGAGTGCTGAATTATTTTACTTTTTAAAATTTAAGATTGTTCAAAATTTTATGACATGAATCTAATCAAGTATTATTAGTAATTTTTCATATTGAAAATATAATTATTCTTCATATTACCTCTTCGCAGGTTATTAACAAACTAGATGGTAAAGAAACCAAGACGGATATTTCTTTCAGGGGAAGCGAGCAAAGTCTTGGCTAAGAGGAAGTTGCTAAGGTTATTGGGATGGAAGAAATCTATTGGAGATAATAGCTAGGGGCCTCTCACAGAAATACTAAATTCTTCCATATATTGGCTAACTACCACTGCAAACAATCTCATCACAAAGCTGACAGTGCAGGGAACACAAACTGCAGGGAAAGATCTCCATTTCCCCTTTCCTTTTTCACCTCAGGGATGGAAGTACTTTGGCAGAATGATGGTTAGGGCAGAGAGTCAAGGGCTGATTTCAGGTTTCATAATCACATTGTCATATTTTGTGGGGATCATCAAGGAGCTTGTACTTTGTGAATTTAAGAACCATTCTACCTACGATCCATTCTACCTTGTCTTGAGAAGCAGTCTTTGAATTGAAGGTGAATTTGGTGACGAGTGAGTTGGCTTCCACATGAAGAGGGGCAGAAAGGGAACTCTTAGCTGAGATGTTAAGTTGCTGGGTTGGAAAACTCTCGATACCTCATTTAGGGGCTTCCTCCTGGACCTAAGTTTAACATACTAAACAGACATTGCCTACAGAGGGTATGGATAGAGAGTTGCGCTGCTTTACAGTTTACCGCATGACTCTCATTTGCTTTCGTTTTGCTTACTGCTTCCGATTCATTTGCACGACAATTTTTCATTCTTTAGAAGAAAATGGTCAACACATTGGACAATTGCATACTTCTAGCTTGGGTTAATCTCATCACTTTATATTTTATTAACCAGACATATTAAAAGAAAATAAACAAAGATCCTGCTTATCTGACATTTTTGGCTTCTAGAAATTAATAAATTAAAATATTAAAAATTTCAATCTCAGCTTTGGATTACAATATCCAACCTCTTCTCCACAAACTCGGGATCAGATAGAAGAGAATTTTCATGCAGTTACATGTATTTATCTTTTGAGATGACGACTAATGTGCTAAGGAGAAAGGAAGGTAGATGACAACGTACATCACTTTTCAGCTCAAGCCTTTTCGCAAAAATCCATCATTTTTCAGAATCTCCTTTTTCAATAGAATTATTTAAATACTGTCTTAATATTCATGAAATACAAATAATAGTGATGGATACATAATATAGGTGTAATCAAGCAGTGAACAAAAATTTAATTGCAGCAATAAAAAAGGATTACACATATCATTAACTGTATGGCAAGTTCCCTCGTTGGGCAAATCACAACAACACATGTCCCATTGCGAGGAGTAAAATGGGTATGATATAACAATTCCACAGCTGGAACCACAAAGGCAAGGGTCTTTCCAGAACCAGTCCTTGCAGCTCCAAGAACATCTTTGTCTTCCAAAAGTGGTGGGATAGCCCAAACTTGAATCTACAGTTGTAATGAGTAAACTGTCACAAATCTAAGTTTTCCTCGTGAAGGCAGCTGACACTAGAAAGTAACTAAGCAAATCAACATGGAAAACTTATAATGAAGAATTTGAACAGGAATCCCGACTTCGTACTAAGTTTAAAATAAAATAAAAAAATTGTTTCTTACCAAAATAAAATATATAAGAACAGCAGATATAATTAAAAAAATGTTACATGGTAACTTGGTAAGCATAACTGAAATTTTATATGAGAGAGAGAGAGAGAGAGAGAGAGAGAGAGAGCTAAACTAAATCGTTTTGGTCTTCCATTTCAGATATTTGATTTTCTTTCTTCCTGTAAATTTATTCAGAGAATAATTTATTTGTGTCAGCTACTTTTTCCTAGCTAGTTGTTGTACCTCCTATGATATGTGATTTTTACTGATTATTTGCTGTGCTTTCTTTGATCGATAACAGAAACAAGAAATATTAACGTCTGTCAGTTGTGGCTGGAGAGGCTATCATCAACTTCCCACTCTACTTTCGTTTCACACAATCTCTGTGCAATAAAAAAGATCATTGAAAATCTTGAAACTAAAATCTTGCAAGTTTCAATTTATTTGTGCACCCTTTTTTGAAGGCAAAGGATATTTTTATAATAAAATAAGTTAATTGAGAAAGAAAAGTAAGAATTACAATCAAGGGAGGACCTGTAGTCCTCAAAAGATCAAAAACTAAAAAATAAACCTATCACATATGAATCAAAAACCCCTTTTTCAGACCTTTCCATCCTTTTCATATAAAAACAGAAATTTATTAAAAAAGAGGAATGTGCAAGGATGATATATATATCATGCAATAAAAACAAAACTAAGCCATAAAGCCAACCAATCAAGATGGGTATCCAAAAGAAGCCATGCTGCATATATATCCTATAGAGAAAAACCAAATGAAAAAAAAAACAAAAAAAGAATACAAGTCTTTCCATACCATGTCAAGAGATGAATCACATTCTCTAATAACAAAAAGAATTTCTCTCCCGCCAAAGTACCCATAGAACAATAAAAACTGCACTCAGTCACAAAATCCTTGCATTCTTTTGCCTACTTCGCAGCCGTACATGTGCAAAGGAGGTTACCAAGAAGAGCATGATCAAGGTCGTTCTCCTATGAAGGTGGAATTTCATCAATCGGACAGTGATGGCACTACCAATGGGGTTTCTAGGGCTGAAAAATACTTTCACAAGGTTGTTGCTATTAGCCGGGATGGCAATGTCATTCAAATGGTACAACTGGTTTGAAGCTCATCATGGGATGCCTTCATGGACAGAATTTGTTTCTAGATTACTTGTCTGATTTGGGCCCGCTGATATGAGAATATTTATGGAAAGCTTGCCAAAATACGCCAAACTAGCACCATCTTGTAGTATACATCATGATTTGAGAGGCTATCAAACAGGACTAAAGATTGGGATGAAAATCAACTTGTGGATACTTTTATTGAAGGTCACCCACCTGACATTCAACATGTGGTCGAAGTGCTTCAGCCATAGACCATGACTGCTACAATTCCCTTTGCACGATTAGAAGAAGAGAAGTTGGGAGAAGAACGACATCACTCCAACAAGACCATTAGCAAGAAAAATGTCAACAGCAATATCAAACCACCTGCTCCTTGCAATCCTCCTACCAAATGATTGACTCGGGAGGAACCTAAAGAGCAGACAACAAAGGGTTTGTGCTAGCATTGTGATGAGAAGTGGCATAGAGGAAACTGTTGCAAAAAGGGACAACTCTTGATGATTGAACCAGTGGAGGAGCCAGAAGAGGTTGAGAATGACTCCGCTTATTCAGATCAAGAAGGTATGGAATCTTATGATAATGATGAATCTATCACTTCTTTAGCTCATGCTTTAGCTGGGTGTGCTAATCCTCAAACCATGAAAATCAATGGCTTCCTTAAACACTATCATATTACTATCTTAATTGATACAGGTAGCGCTCATAATTTCATGGACACTAAAATTTCTAAACAGCTAGCCTATCTTGTGGGGCAATGTGAAAAGTTTGATGTGAACATTGTAGACGAAAGGACCTTGGCATGTCAGAGCAAGTACCCGAAGGTTAAACTTACAATGCAAAATCATGGTTTGTATGTTGATTTCTTTTTTGTACCACTAGAAAACAATGAAGTGATTTTGGGTATCAAATAGTTAAGGATTTTAGGTGATATAGTTTGGAATTTTTCTAAATTGGTTATGAGGTTCGTCGTAAATAGCAAGAGACCAACCTTGAAAGGGAAGTGTTGTGGCAATGTCACTACAGCTTCAAGCAAAAGCATAAAGAAGCTCCTTAAAAAGGAGCGACATGGTTGCCTGCTACAACTTTGAACACCATAGGAGTTACAACATTAATCTGACCAAGATGAAGGGCTAAAATCTATTATTTCAAAATTTTCTAACCAATATGGAGCCACGAGAATTGCCACCTTAGAGAACACAAGATCACCACATTCCTCTATTGTTAGGTAGTTTCCCCACTACCGTCGTCCTTGTTGCTATTCTTATTTTTAGAAAGCATGAATAGGAAAAATAGTGAAAGAAATGCTAGATATTGACATAATTTAACCGAGAGTCAATCCATATTCCTCTCCTGTCTTATTGGTGAAGAAGAAGGTTGGTTATCGAACATTGGACAAGAATACTGTGACGAATAAATATCCTATCTCTATTGTGGATGAATAGTTAGATGAGGTGGGAGGTGCCTAGCAGTTTAGCTAGCTCAACTTGGCATCAGGCTATCACCAGATTCGGGTACACAAGGCTGACATTCAAAAGACTGCATTTAGAAATCACAATGGCCATTACAAATTTTTGGTTATGCCTTTTGGGTGAAACCAATGCGCCTCCGACCTTCCAAAGTCTCATGAATGACATTTTCTAACCATACCTAAATAAGTTTGTTCTTATATTTTTTTATGATATCCTGATATATAGCTCATTTCTTAAAGATCATTTATGTCATTTGTGAACTATACTCACCACTCTTCATGAGCATCATCTGTTTGTCAAGAAATTTAGATGTAGCTTTGCTCGGCCGCATGTAGAATACTTTAGCATATTGTTTCCCAAAAAGCTGTTTCAGTTGACCCTTATAAAATAAAAGTGATGACAGAGTAGATAATACTGCATGTTTGACAAGGATTATGGAAATATTAGCGCTCCGGCGACCACTCTACTGAAAAAGGATACATTCAAATGGGGTGAGGAGAGATTATTGGAGTTTATTGCTGCTAAAGCCTTGAGGACAAGGCTGATTTGAAGGAGGCTGGAATGTTAGGATTCCCAAATCAATTAAGAATTCTAATTAATATGTTAGGATTCCCCAATCAATTGGGATTTTCTATTTAATGTTATGATTCCCAAATTGATTGGGATTTCCAATTAATGTGTTATGATTCCAAATCAATTGGGATTCTATTTTATGTTGGGATTTTTATTAAATGTGTTAGGACTCCCAAATCAAATAGGATTGAGTTCATTTAGCACTTGGATTGGGATATTTTACATTCCAAATAGGAGTAGGGTTCCCTACCCTATATATATGCATCCATAAGGGGGTTTTGCATGCAAGTAATGACATAATTAATAGCCTTCGCCTAATTTGGAGGCAAATCGCCTCAAAGTGATCAAATCTTTTTTCCCTTTCTATTTTCCTTTCTTTCAATTTCCCAAATTTCTCTATGATAAAACCCTAGGGTCTTATCAGAATCCAACAAACTCAAGAGTGAAGAATGCTCCTCCATGTCTCTATTGTTCAGATCCCTATGAAACTGAAATCTCAAGAAACAATAGTACCATCAATAACGTGAAAAGAAGAAATAGGTGTCTTAACACATCAAAGATAAAAAAGTAGAAGAGAAGGCAACCAAAAACTTACTTCCTCAAGCCAAAGGCCCTTCCAAAAATGACCTCCCACAACCATCTCCCACTTTATGCTTAGTACAAGAAAAGAAGAAATGATTTACCTACTAAATGAATTTCCATGGGCTTTCATGAGAAACTTTAGTCGCAATATTAGCATCCCACCCAATCTCTTGCAAATCAAATTTACATTCAACAACCTCGTGCCACGGAAAATCAGTTTCCAAAAAAATCTACATAACCACTTACCCACAAAGCCAGTATTTTTAGATACCAAATTAACGAAACCCAAGTCTGCCTACATTAAACCTATATACAACATCCTAAGTCGCAAGATTAGCCCTCTTCTTACCCTCAAACCAAACAAAACCTCTCCTAATCCTCTCAAGTCTTCTAGCAACCCCACTCACCCAACCATCCCCCTCCCAGCGTAAAAGAAAAAAAAAACTTTAATCACAATAAAAAAAAAATTAAATTAAAAAATACAAGGAATCAAAGAAAGATACGGCTTAATTAAAGCAATGCAGCCGCTCAATGAAAAGAGCTGAGCCTTCCACCCATTAGAACATTTAGACACATTAGCAAGCACTAGATCCAGAGATCAATCAGAATGAGGATCCCACCTAATGAAACTCCTAAATAAGTCAACAACACCAAGATCACTTATCTAAATTACTCTTAAGCCCTAAAAGTAACTCAAAACCAATAAAATAGTGACAAACTTACAAAAAGGGCCTATTATGACACAAGAATAGAATAGCATCATCAGCAAACATCACATGAGAGACAAAAAATCCACCCCTACTCCCAGGAATATTGATGTAGGGCAGCACCCACAGAAAGAGAAATGATACTAGATAGGGAGGTTAGAAGAAAATAGAGAGAGGAGACAGAATAAACAAAGAATAAAAGGACGAAATCAAAAAAGCAGAGAAAGAAGAAAAAAGAAAGAAAAAGATATATGAGAAGTAGAGAAATATTCTGACAGGAAGGAGAGACAGCTGTGAGGGAGAGAGAGCAATGTGAGACCCAATTAATCATCAAACTTATTCTTTCATGATATGCCGATATCTAAAGGCAAATAGAAACTCAAAATATAAAACTAATAAAAATAACAAAATAACCCCAAAACAATTAAAATAAAAAAAAATTATTAAATAACTCTTAAGTAATTCAAAATTCCCCGAAATAACTAGAGTTCTACTCTTGAATCAGTTAATTTTTTTTAGAATTCACACACAAACACCTGCACATCTGTGCGCTCATGCACACAAACACATATTTCAGCTATTTTCATGCTAGCTGCACCTTCATCGTGAGTGTCCATTCCATTGGTATACAATTTTGTTCATGTTTTGAAGTCCTGGCTTTGATTTTTCATTTCATACTGATTTGAGTTAGAGTTAGGGACATTACTCAAAAATAAAATTTTTGTGGCCAGTTTATGAGGTGAAATTTTCTATCTTGCAGTCACTCATAAGTTGCTATTATGGATAAAATGACTAATATCCGATTCTGGGTTTCTGAAACAGTAATTTTGGTTTATCTTAGCCATCCAGCCCTAGAAGCATTTTGGCCCGTTGCATTGGGATATTAAAATTTAAAAGACTGCCTGCACTAAGGATCTATATTTTTCTCATTTTTTTCTGAATAGAAAATGAATTTAATTAAAATAAAAGAGAGAGAATCACAGAGAATGGAGGATAAGACATCCTCCTAAAAGCAACAGAAACCAGTTACAAAAAATCCCCTCTCCAATCCTCTGAAGATCGGACAACAAAACTCCCCTGAAGAACCCGAATCCCGAATAGCATGCTCAAAAGGAAGCACAGAAAACGACTCTCACCCATAATAAATGGGTAGGAGTTGTTTTGCTATTAAAAATCCGGGCACTCCTGTCAATCCATAATGTAAAAAAAAAAACAAAAACAAAACAAAGCGGTTTTCTTCATTTATTACTGGTTTATCTTCACTTTATTTGATAAACCTCACATTTTTTATCCTACACAACCAGTTTTTAATCTGTGGGGTACAAACCGTAGTAGTTAGAGGTGCAAGGCGAAGGCACACGCCTCACCAATTATTAAAATAGTGTACAATGCCTATTTGGGGAAATTGATATATGAACATATGAATACCTAGTAATATTAGAATTTAAAATTCCACAACATTCAATACCAAAATTGGAAATTTAATAAAATTGCGAGGACGAAGGCCAGAGGCATCAATAATTCAACATCTAGAATCCATTTAAAATTTAAGACCAAATATCCTAAATGCAAAAAAAAAAAACATAAAATATATTTTAGAAAAATGTATAGTTTCATTAATATACTGCATTAAAAGAAAGATCCTGCATAATTAAAAAAAGTAGCTAAATTCAGAAAAAAAAATGTTATACATTAGTTATAAACTTGCATTAAATGAAACTACATAATTAATTACATGTAATATTAGAAGAAGAAGCAGCAGGCAGCAGAAAAGAACTAAAAAATAAGAATCAAAAGAAAAATTGAAGATGAAGAAGAAGAAGAAGAAGAAGAAGAAGAAGAAGAAGAAGAAGAAGCACAGCTGCAGAAGAAGAAGAAGATGACTTACTAGCTCAAACTTCGAAGCAGATGAAGTAGATGAACTCACAAAGGCTTGAATACGAGCTCGCAAAAAGCTTCTACTGATTCAAAATGTCCACAATGAACTCACAAAGCTCCTGACGAACTCGTGAAGGGCTCCTGCAGGCTTGAAGGATCGGAAACGAACTTGCGACTGCTAATTCAAAGGGTCGACGATGAACTCACGAAGCTCCTAATGGAATCGCGAAGGAGTCCTGCTGGTTCAAAGTGTGCAAGGCAAACTCATGAAGCTCCTGCTAGTTCAAAGCATCGAAGACAAAGTCGCGACGGGTCGGAGGGCTTCAAAGGGTCGAAAAAAAAGGGTTTTATGCTGGCTCGAATCGAATAAGGCTAGGGCTCATTCTGCTCTAGCCATTTCTCCATTTAAGAGTGTCGAAAAGTTTCAGGTGCGACTCACATCGTATGGCGCATCAGTGCACCTCACAGCAGCTCACAGCAGCTCCCTGTGACTCCTGCATGTCCTCTCGCCTCGCCTAGGATGAGGCATTGCACTCCTCGCCTCTCCGCGCCTCATGCCTAGCTTTTAACTACTATGGTACAAACTAAAATAAAATGTCTTATTTCTAAAGTTTAAGCCTTTAATTAAACAATTTAGAAGGCAGCAAAAGTAGTCCTCCATCAAATATCCTGCATATAATCCCTATCGATAGCCTCTTGTCATCCTACTCAATACATCGGAAACCAAAACTTTTCTAGTATTAATAGGATTTTGTTTGAAAGTGGTTTTGAAGATTTATCATGGAGAATGAAAACCTATGGAGAGCATAATTGGTAGGGGCCAAGTACGAGTTCAAGCTTGACCAAGGAGGGCAGGGAACCACATGGATGGGTTCAAGCTTGACTAAGGGGGGCATGAAAACACATGGAATAGGTTTGGAAAGAATATAAGAAAAGGCAAGGAGTACGTCTTTTAGTCTGTTCTTTTTTCACAAGACAATTGTAGTGGGGACTCTGCTTTGAAAAGGCAGTTTTCAGACCTATTCTCCCTGCCAATAAATGCCTTGGTGAGCTCTTTTTTGAGCTTTTAGGGTTTTATTGGACACGCCTACTATAATAAGAGCTTAGTGTTGAGCATTGCAAATCATCTAAAATTACTTTTAGTGCTTTTAAGAAATCATGGATGAGAAGGAGATGGAGTGAAATGGAAGATTATGAGAAGTGCTTAATGAAAGCTTTTCATAGACTTGAATGGAATGAAAAGAAGTTCATAGTTCATTTCCCTAGAGGACCATTTGAGGGCAAACCCCCCCCCCCCCAAAAAAAAGTGTCTTTTCCATTTGGGGGAACTATATGCGACAGAATCCTTGCATGGGAAAATTTACCAAAGATGAGCTTTGTGTTGAAAAATAGATGTTCTTTTGTGCAGAAGTGGAGTAGAGATAGATCATCCAGTTTTGGTAGTACCGTGTAATGGAAATTTATTGGGCGGCAACTGGTTTAGTTCCAGGGAGCTGTGAGACTGGATGGAAATGACAGTAATAATAATAATAATAATAATAATAATAATAATAATAATAATAACAACAACAACAACAACAACAAAGCCAAACCCTCTAAATGATTTTTTGGATAATAAGGAGAGAAAGGAATGATTGAACTTCTTATATCCTTATAGCTCTCCTAACACCCTAAAGGATACGTGGAATAGCCAGATCAACATATTATTGATGCATCCCTTTGTAATTAGCATTCTGGTTTTTGGTTTGCACAACCTTGGTGCCCTTAATAGGAAATAAGTACACCACATTTATTGCATAGCACTTGCTGAATCAATCACCATATTAGTCTATTCATTTCAATGCTTAAAACTCCAACAACATGTGTTCAAGAGAAGTCCCAAATATAGTTCAGGTTCTAAAATATAATGAATAGTTGAATACTCAGAAACCACTCATGTACAACTTCCAAAATAAAAATATCTTTCCCATGCAATTGTAAAGTTTTACCTAAAACAAAAAAAAAAAATTTAAAAATAGTACAGTCGCTTGAAACAAGGAATCTTAAGGTTTTTGATTTCCTTAGTCCTTCACAAATTATAAACTTCAATTGAACAGCACTAAAGAAACGACAATTTAGCCAAGTAATGTGAGATTTCTTTTTTCTTCTTTTTAAGCTTGAGCATGGGGAAAGCAAAAGAAATTTTCCTCCTCTTCTTTTCTTTCCTCGGCTTTCTCACAAACCAAAAAAAAGCCTATCCAAACCTAAAAATTCCAAAAAAAAAAAAAAGAAGAAGGTTCAGGAGGGGGGAGAAAGCATCAAAGCAAAAAGTACCTGAGTCATGTTGTGGAAGCCCAGGTCTTTGATGACGTTCATTGTGAGCTCTGATATGGGCAATGAGGAGAACAATTCTGTACTCATAATCCCAGACGCACTTCCCACCGTATTAATATTGTGTTCAATCTCCTCATCACCTTTCTTCTCTTCAACTTCTCTCTCTTCATCTCCTTCTTCATGTTCATCTCCTTCCTCATCACTTGTGTACTACTCTCTCTTTCTCTTTTCCTTCTTCTTCTTCATCTTCTTTTCTTTCCTTCTCTTCATCTCTAATCCTTCCCCTACAACTTCCCTCTCATCGTTGGTATTGAGATTACTAATGTCTTCTTTCACCGCCATGGCAGTCACTGTGAAGCGTTGCTTAGCTTTGTGCAGGTGCTTTGCATCAGGGACCTGGGTTACAAAAAAACCTAAATCAAAATCGAAGTTTTAACTAGCGGCACACACATGTTTCTTCTGCAACACTTTTGACAGGTATTTATATACATCTTAGATTTCGTTACACTACATTTTATAAATTTAATTTTTTAAAAAAATTGACTTTTCTTGAATTTCTTTAAAAAAAAATTGAAATTAATTATATTAGAATATACATAATCTATGCAATTATGTGGAAATAATGATTGTTTAAAATATTTTTTTAAACTTTAAATGTGTGCCTATTTTTTACTTTTTATATTTAAGACGTAATCAAGTAGTTGAAAAGATAATAGAAATTAAAAATGATTTTAAATAAAAATTTATTAAATTATTTATATGTCCATAATTTGTAAAATATTTTCATTGTAACTTATAAGTTGAGGGTAATTTAGAAAAGATAATTGAGATAAAAGCATAATTAAAAATTATCTTCTTTAATTAATAATAAAGATAATACTGTGAATGTGAAGTAGACCAACTAAAGTGAATCCAGTCGTATAATTTGTTATGGACTATCACGTAAACAAATTCAAATCCATATCCGACTCACTTAATTAATGATTTGGATAGGATAATTCATAATGATTGTCGACATTTCAACGTAATTAAGGTTAATTTGTTCTCAGCTTAGTGAATAATTTATTTTGTAGTTAATACTTGCAGCAGCATTTGAATTTGTAATTTGATAAATTTTTTAATATTTATTAAATAAAAAAATGCATAACTATTATTAAAACTAGAATCATAAATGTAAAATCTACCTAAATTCAAATACAAAATATGACCATTCTTAACACATAGTTTTCAAAAATTATTCAGAGTCAAAAATGTAGTAATCTATATATAGATCAACCAACTATCATAGTCTTCCAAATATTAATAACTTTTCAAGGGAACGAGTCAAATGGGAATCGATCTTTCGTCACTGACCAGATTAAGAAGCCTCAAACAAAATCACTGAAAAAAAAAATGATAGAAATATTGGTAGTGTTTTTTGAATTTTTGCTCACAAATATCTAACCTTGCTAGTGATGCGCGCTTCCAGACACCGAAACCACCAAAAATGAAAAACAAACAACACAAACCCTAATTTGTGAGGAAGAAGATGGAAAGATGAGATAAACCCTAATTTTCTTGGATCGTAGAGAAGGATGGGATGGCGGTAGGCGAAGAGGGATTTTTATAGAGACTGAGGACCGAGAGGTAGATCGGACGGTTGCCTTATACATTGGCCGCATAGATCGGACGGTTGCAATGCTCGTCGTGCCACGAGGTAAAGTTGGAGCAGCCCAACGTCCGAGGAGCCTCATGCCGGTCGAGCTCGAGGAATGGAACGGCTGCGAAGGTAATAGGTAGCAGCGCCGACGCACCAGTAGGACGGAGTCGGGACGAGGGAGGTAGCCAAAGGCCCAGAGGAGAGGACTGAGAAAGTGAGAGCTTGCAAGGATATTTTTGTGTGTGTGGCAGTAGGCAATAGCACCGGCAGCCCGGCGCACTAGCAGGAGGGAGTCGAGAGGAGGGAGGCAGCCAGAGCCCAGAGAGGAGGAGTCAGAGGACTAAGAGTCCGAGAGAGTGAGAGCCTGCGAGCCAAAAGGAGAGGCGGATGCTAAGAGTGAAGTGATTAGGGATTTAGGGTTTTTTTAAGTTAATTAGTATATAAAGAGTCCAATAAACAAGTCACCCAGTGGATGACCCGACCCTAACCCTGTTAATTCGTTTATAAACGGTCCAATTCGTAATTCGTCCATTTATTAAATCGATTGACTGCCTTAAACCCAAACTTCTTTTAAATGGTGGAATACGGATGACCCAATGAGTTATAACCCATTTTGCCAACCCTAACTATATAGTATGTTGACCTTATAGGTCATGCCCAGTTTTGATAATGATAAATACTTGTTGTATTTGATGCATGTTTGAGGATATGTGCAGGTATACAGTTGGCATATCAATGTGATAGCACAAGGAGTTGACGTTGAAACCTTGAGACCTTATTTATGATTGTATTTAACTTCCATATTCATCATGGGTTTGTAATAGTAAATAGGGTCTGCCTTGTAATATTTGTATGCATCACCTGCATGTTATGTGAGGTAAGCTCAAAATGAAAATGACCATAGAAAGACCTTAGGCAATGTTGGAGGACACAATCTAAAGGTTATCCTTAGTGCTCTTCGATAGGGTCTAGGTTTTATCAGATGAAGTGAAAATAGAATATCTCCAAACTATCTCTCGATCGATAGAATTGATGTGCACCAAATATCCTTTCATTAGTAAGTGAATCACCAAATTGAAAGAATTCCTCCGTGAGGCTCCTAATCATAATTTTTGTCATGAGATCATGGAGAGAAATAATAGATATATCGTAGAAGATAAATATCTAAGCTATTGTTTGGAACATCTTGGAGATCAGCACCATCAGTTCTATTAGAAAAAATGCAAGGATGTTAAGAATCTAGTGAGGCTAAAGGTTGAGGTTAACTCCACTCATTCCAGAATTCAAATTTTTTTTTTCTATTTTCATTGCCAAATATTATGACGTAGAAAAAGTGAAAAGGGCAAGGATATTAGTAGTCCAAAATCACATTGTTGATGTGTGCCACAATAGTTTTGGGGTGAAGATGACATTGGTCAATGAAAAGGACTTGCTTCAATAGCTACGAGATTCATATTCCCTTACCAAGATGCTAGGAGAATTAGACTAAGTCTCATTTTATGTTGTATCACGAGCAGAGTTTGTTCATGGCATTATGTTTACCTATGATTGCTTGTTTCATGCGTTTGGGATTGGTTTCCATCATGTAAATACTAGTGTAGAGTTATTTTTCAGAAATAGTTTTTCCCTAAGCTAAAATTAGTAGTATGAATTCTCAGCCATATTGATGTTTCCTAGTGCTAGAGTGAGAATAGCATAGAAAGCTCTTTATGGGAGGGTGAGTATTTATCAACTTCTATGTTGACCTTATAGGTCACATCCGGTTTTGATAATGACAAATACTCTAGTATTTGATAGCCTTCAAGTTTGTGTGCAGGTTTATATTAGCAAATCAATTGATGACACACGAAGTAAAGCCTGAAGACCCTGATGATTATTTCTTGTTGTAATTTATATTATTTGGGTCTGTAATAATTTATATTGGTCTATAATAATCTCTGCATGTCATACATGTAGGTTTTGTAAACTCAAAAATGACCGTAAATTGACCATAGGGACCGAATGACCTTAGGGCACCCTTCGGTCGACCGACGCCGAATTTATGGGACTATCTCAAAACGACCTTAGTATGACCCTAGTATGACTCTAGGTCCCAACACACATGCACATATATCATATAAAATTTAGGAATGCTAAAAATGAATAAAATTGAATAATATAGGACAAATTGAGGGAGCTCAGGCGACCAAACCCCAGGGGTTCATTTCACCTCGGGCGTCGAAACTGTTGAGAAGTCAATAGTTTGACCATGCTTCTGGCGACCGGACACTTTTTGACCATAACTTCCTCGGGCGACCGAACCCTTTGAAAAAGACATTTCACTAACTCGGGCTACCGAGCATTTTAGTTCAAATAGGCCCCGGGCGACCGAACACATGCGTTCGGGCTACCGAACCTAGGACCGAGCACCCAAACCTACGAACAAATGTTTCCAACTTTTGTTCGGGCTACCAAACCTGCACTCAGGCTATCGAACCATGTAAGTCCTTTTAAAAATATGTCTGTTCGGACGACCGAACCTCAGTTCAGCCACTTGAACCTTGACGGGTTAAAATTATTTTAATTGGGGTAAATAAGGGTTAATTTGGGATTAATATTTCCTAAGAATTTTAGACTTTTATAGGAATACCCAATAGGTCCCAAACAATTATATTATTTACCTTGTCTATAAATATGAGTTCATTTGTGAGGATTAGTAAGAGATTAGCCAAAATAATTAGCAAAAATTCTCTCTATCTCAAAATCTCATTTTACCCAAAATACTCTCAAATATTTATTCCCTTGTTAAATCTTGATATTGTGAGAGGTTATTGATTGTTCTTGTGTTTATTAAATAGTGCTAATACTCCCATTTGTTTGGTTGATTGTTTGATTCATTTTTGGGAGTTTAGTTAAGTTTATCCCACATATTTCAATATTATAAATCTTGTGTTGGGATAAACTAGCAAGCTTAGGATATTTGCATTGTTATTGTTATGTGTGTGTGTATGTGTGTGTGAACAGGGCCATTTTTAGGCCTAAATGATGATTTGAAGGAAAAAAACAAAGGAAAGTATGTGTGTGTGTGTGTGTGTGTGTGTGTCTGTGTGTGTGAGTGTGTATACATATTTACTCCCTTAGTCATATTAACCTTACTATGTTTACTCCCATGACAAGGTTGTGCAGTCCAAAGACTAGATTTAACTAGCTAGCCGACCAAGTTAAATCAAATTGTAAATTGTAAACTTAGATTTTCCCTATTAAATCCTAGTCTGAAACTAGGTGTGCACTTAGGAAAAATTCACTGTTCTGTAAAACTACTCTGTAAACAGTGTGGGTACACTCTATAAACTATAAAATCTAAGCTACGGTACCAAGCATTTCTAATTCTGTGATCTTTGAGCCATAAAGGGTTTCAAAAACATACTCCTATATAATTTATATAATTTACACAATAAAATGAACAACATAAAAAAAATTGTGTATATAACTTGAACAACATCATAAAAATTTATTATATAATTTATGCAACAAAATGAACAATATCATAAAAATTGTATATATAATTTGAACAACATTATAAAAATTTAATAAATAATTTATGCAATAAAATGAACAATATCATAAAAATTGTATATATAATTTGAACATCATAAAAAATTTAATATATATTTTATGCAATAAAATGACGTCATAACAATTTTACCATTTCAAATTGTTCCACAAAATATACAATGTAACTTAATAAAAATAAGCTCATGCCACATGATTTTCGTGCTAAAAATATTTATTTATTTTTAACAGAATATCATAATGCATTAAAATAAACTCAAAAATGTTTTCAAAACAATTAGTATAAACTTACTTATAAAATCAGTTATGTTTTATTAAAAAGAACTAACATAATTAGACTTATTTACCTTAATTTAATCCTATGAAATGATGACACTAAAGTTTTATCTTTATACAAGTAAGATTGGAAAGAGTGGGTGAGTAAAAATTTTACGTATAACGAAAATTCTCTCTCTACCATTAATTCTTTCACTCACTTTTCCTTCTCTTCCTTTGGAAAATTTTTGTGAAAATGAAGGTTGAGAGCTTCCTATTTATAGGAAAACTTTGGAGAGAAAAATTGAATTTATAAAAGTTTGGGGGGTGAAATTTTAATTTTAATTTTTTTAAATAATTGATGGGGATGGGAGGGCATGTAGGGAAATGGGATAGGATTGCAAATAGGGTGTTGGCTGCTACCGACACCCTTTTTATTTATTAAATATATTTTTATCATTGCATCCTTTGTGTCTACTCTATTTATCCTATGAAATTTTACTTTGACTAGACCGACCTCCAGGGAGCTACTGAGCCGCAATGGTCTTTGAATACTTGCTTAGACATGATCTTTCTTAGGCATCAAACATAGAATCAAGGATCTTAACAGAAAAAAAAAAACATTCGTGTTGACACTAGTTTAATGACCATATTTATTACTTTATTATTATACTATGGTAGTGCGTAGAAGTAAATAACTTGTTAACGTTTACCATGTTTTACTCGTATATATATTTTTGGGGCATCATAAATCTTGTTAGCCAGAATGCTTCCTTGACAGTTTCGGCCATTACCATATACTCTCACTTAGTTGTAAATAGTGTAACTAGAGACTAAACCATGGACCTCCAACAAATAGGCCCTCCCATAAGTGTGAACACATACCTTGTGGTAGATATCCTATCATCCAAGTCCCCTATATAGTTTGCATCCACATATACCAAAACTAAAGGATCACTCTATTGCCTTCCGAACATAATGCCATAGTCTTTAGTATACCCCGAGTATATGAAAATCCACTTGACTACATCCTAATGTTGTCGACCTAGATTTGAAAGAAACTTGCTCACCACACTAACAGCTTGTGTCAAAACAAATATTGTACATACCATAGCATACAACAAGCATCACACTGCACTGGCATATGGGACCATTGGCATGTCATGAACAACATCATCTATCTTTTGGCACTAGGTGGTAGACAATCTAAAATGATTCACAAACGGTGTACTCGCCGGTTTTGCATTATTCATGTTAAACCTCTCCAACACCCTCTCAACATAGTTATACTGAGATAACCACAATCTCCCTAAAATTATGTCTCTGCAAATTTCCATCCCAAGAATTTTATTAGTCGCACCTAAATCCTTCATGTCAAATTCTTTACTCAACAGAGTTTTCAACTGATTAACCTCAGTCATACTCCTCGCAACAATCAACACGTCATCCACATAAAGCAATAGAAAAATAAGTGAACCATCATCAAGACTCTTCATATAAATATAACAATCATACTCACGCCTTATGTAGCCAATATAAATCATATAGGAGTCAAAATTCTTGTATCACTGCTTTGGAGACTACTTCAACCCGTAAAGTGATTTTCTCTATTTACAAACCAAGTGTTGCAAACCAGGTTAACTAAACCCTTTTAGTTATACAATGTAAATCAACTCCTCCAAATCACCATGGAAAAATGGGTTCTTTACATCCATCTGCTCCAAATGCATATCAAAATGCGTCACCAACCCCAACACTGCCCTGATGAAAGTGTGTCTGACCACAGGGAAGAAGATCTCATCATAATCAAACCCTTTCTTCTGTGATTAACTCTTTGCTACTAACTGAACTTTAAACTTTTCTCCTTATTTTTCTGATACCGTTTCTTTCTTTCTATACACCCATTTGCATCCTATCACTCTCTTCCTTTCTGGAAGCTCCACCAACTCCCACGTCTGGTTCTTATGTAGTGACTTCATCTCTTCCATCATAGCACCCATCCATCTACTATTCTCTTGGCTATGCACCGCCTCTTGAAAAGTAGTAGGATCCTTGCTACTAGTTATAAGGGCACAAGAAACTAGACAATCAAATCCATACCTAGGGGTAGCCTGATAGTGCGTCTGAGCCTATGTATAGCTATACTATGATGCTACTAGTCTTCCAACTTAGAACTCCCTACATTCTGAATATTGTCATCTCTGTCATGAGTCTTTAACTCCACCTGAACCACATGCTCACTGCTGCTTCAGTTTTCTGGTACCTGTTTCTTTTCTTTTTCTTCCCGAGTACGCTGCAACATGGCTTTTTCATCAAAAACCATGTCTCTCACCACCTTGTTTCCCTTTGGACCCCATAGCTTGAACCCTTTCACTCCTTTCTGATACCTTAGAAGAATGCATTGTCTAGACTTTGAATAAAGTTTTGATCTATCCTTACTAGAAATATGCACATAGGCTGGACTTCCAAACACTCTCAAACCATAGTAGTCGACCACGCTATCTATCCACACCTCCTCTGCAACTTTCCCATTTAGTGATGCCCTTGGTGATCTATTAATCAAGAAAACACATCATATTTACTGCCTCTACCCAAAAGTTATTTGCAAGCTCTACATTCACCTTGAGACACCAGGCTCTTTCAACTATAGTTCTAGTCATCCTTTCCACCACACCATTCTGTTATGGTGTCTTACATACTGTGAAGTGTGTCCTAATTTCATGTTGCTCCCATAACTCCATGAACCTTGAATTAGTGTACTCAATTCCATTGTCTAACCTAAGGCATTTAATCTTCCTCCTAGTTTGGTTTTCCACTTCAACTTTCTATAATTTGAACTTGGCAAACGTCTCTGACTTGTGTCGCATAAAGTACACCAGGACCTTTTGTGAGTAATCATCAATGAAACTCATGAAGTACATATTTCCTCCCCGTGATGCTACCCTTATCAGCCCCCAAACATCTGAATGAATATAGTTGAGAAATATCTCTATCTTGTGTGTGGTTGTTTTGAACTGCATCCTATTATGTTTCCCAAGAACACAATACTTATAGAAATTCAGTTTGCTTGTTTTGACACCCTTCAAAATATATATCTTATAAAACTCCATTATCCCACGCTTGCCTATATGCCCTAATTGCATATGCCATAAGAAAGTATTATCTGACTCAGACTCTACAGTTGCAGCTCTACCCACAACTGTGATACCTAGTAGTGTATAGATATTCCCTGCTAATTTTTACCCCTTCATCATGGTTAAGACACCTTTACTCACCTTAATTTCTCCACTTACAGACTTGTAACTAAACTTATTACAGTTTAAAGTGCCCTATGAAATCAGATTCTTCCGTAGATTCGGTGTATACCTAACATCACATAACGTTCTCACAATACTATCAAACATTTTAATTCTGGTATTCCCTATTCCAACAATTTTTCATGGAGCATCATTTCCCATAAAAACAGAACTAGAATTTACGAACCTATAGGTGCAAAACTAATCTTTATTTGGTGTAATGTGATAAGAACACGCTAAATCCAAGATCTAAGAATCTGTGAGACGATCTGAACCCAATGAAATAGAAAGCATATCACCATCACTGCTTTTTGAGTCTCCTTCTTTCACTACATTCGTAGATTTTGGTGATCCCTCTTGATTTTATGTATTCCCATTCTTTCTCTCTGGACAATCAGGTTTTATGTGCCTTTTTTTTCCGCACTTAAAACACCATATGTCCTTCTTCTTCCTAGAATAGGACCGAGATTTATTGCTACTCAGTCCACTCTGGTACTTGGTTCTCCCATGTTCCTAGTTACCCTTCATCACAAGCCCTTCACCTTGTTAAATCTCATCGCTGGTTTTCTTCATGTTCTCCTCCAAATTCAAGGTTTCCTTTCCCCATGTCAGAGTTGTGACCAAAATTTCATACATATAAGATGCAGATAGGAGATTCAATAGCATCAATGCCTTGTCTTCTTCCTCAAAATTCACATCAACCCGCACCAAATCACTGATGATCTGATTAAATACGTTGATGCATTGGTTGAAATCTGAACCCTATGACATCTTAAGCCAATACAGTTTATTGACTTTTTGAGTTCGATCCCTATTTTGATTATGACGAATCACAGTATCTCATATGTGTGCTAAGTGTTTGAACAAGTTTATTTTTCTAAGTATGGATGATAGATGAGAAATGGAAGCCGAAAAGTACATAAATGCACATACTGTTCGATGCATTCCATGAAACTGTAGAAGAGCAAAGCATGAAGTTTTTGTTTGTTTCAAGTTGTATTGTATTGTATTTAATCATTTTGGGTTTATAATAATCTAAGGTCTGTAATAATTAATGCATGGCATGCATGATAGGACTATAAGCTTAAATGACCTTCGACAAGACTTCGGTCGATCTTCAGTCGACCGACACCTGGTTTTTTAGGCTTAATTAAAAAGTCTAGACCATAGACTAACCCTAAGTCACTACAGAATCACTTGGAAAATCCCATTTATCTTATAAATCATATCTAGGAAAACAGGGGTAAAATCTAATCTCAAGCAGGACTTAGGATTAAGTTTGAAAGGGCTTCGAGCGACTAACCCTATGGGCCAAGCACTTGTATTGTACACGAAATTTGTACTTTATTTACTATTTTATTCTAGGCTTTGAAGGGGTGTTGATCTAGCCTACAAGGATCAGTTGTTAGGGCCTTCTCCGCCCCGTAAGGAGAGTGTGTAAAGGTTGAGGTCAGTCCTTGTAATTTGACTTAGTTGTAATCGGTGTCACTCCACCTGTTAAGTGAGCATTACTGGTAATTCTCAAGCTTGCGAGCAAAGGCGGGGACGTAGGCACAGTTGGCTGAACCCCGATAACATATTGTGTGTGCACTTTATAATTTTGCAATTTATTTTCTCCACATGTATGTTATTTTCAATAGACTGTGAATGTTGCGCATGATTTAATTTTTGCATATTATGTTTATCTGCGCATTTGGGATTGCATAGACATACCCTAGGTTGTGTTATACTATTATTGGACAGTGAGCCTAGGAGAAATAATTTTTAATACCCAATTCACCCCCCTCTTGGGAATACACCAATTCCAACACAGTTTCTGCTTAAGATACAAGTTGTTTGTCAATGACTTAGACATATACCGACTTTCTAGTTTTTACCAAACTGTCATCGATAATTCCTCATCCATGACATGATACATCACATCATCTTCTAAACAAAGCCTAATAGTCGCCACAACCTTTGCTTCCAATTCCTTCCAACTTGTTTTGTCCATGTCTTCTGGTAGCCTTCCGTACAATACCTTCACCATACCTTGCTGCACTAATAGATCCTTAACCCTCCTCTGCCATAGTCTGAAATTTCCCTCTTCGTCAAACTTAACAATGTTAAATTTTGCAGAAGAAATCCCAACCATTGAAACCAATTGCTCTCATACCAATTTGTTGTGCAAATAAATGCACGACGTGCGAAAATTGATAGTGCAATGCAGGAACTAACAATGAACAATACGGAAACACAATCACACAAATTATAATGAAAGCAATAAAATAATGACAAAAAGGATTAACATGGTTCGACATTGTGTCTACGTCACGAGAGCAAGCAGCTATAATTTTCACTATCTTGTCACACAAGGGTTACAACATTGTATATATGCTAACCCACATCAACCCCTGGAGGTTTTCCCTACAAATCCCCAACCTATTGAACTTCCCAACTCAAAATTCAAAAACAGCATCGAGCAAAACCATTGATGGTCTCTGCCAAACCGTCAACGATTTCTTCCTAAGACTAACACCGTCGATGTAACTCTGCAAACCGTTGATAGTTTCTTCTGCAAACTAGCTTCTCTATTTTTCTTCACCATGCTTTCTTTGTACATGTGTTCCACTCAAAATATGAGCCACGTACTACAACAATATTGAAAGTTAAGGTGTAATCCCAAGAGGGGGTGAATTTGGTATTTTAAATTTTTTGTGTGAAAGCTTACTTAATTTTAAAACTTATTTGACACATGCTCTAAATATTTTAATTACCATGAAAATATATTTAGCAAACAACTATACCAATAACAGCAATCCTAAATATGAGAGAACTTAAAAACTTATATATTGATATGCGATCAACTACACCCTATCAACAATGCTTGCATCAAATCAATAATAACAATAGTTTGTTTGGCTACCAATTAATTTATATAATAACTTGACTAAGTGATGAACAAATACAATACTATTTCCAATGGCTAAATCACAATAATTATATTAGTAGTTTCAGCAGATTTTAATTAACAAGATTATTCAAATCATTCACGGCATTCACAACATCCACAAATTGATATAAATCATTCAAAGCATACACAACAGATATTCTTCAAAATAAATATCCTAGAAAAATAATTAAGATAACGAAAAGAGTGACACCGGTATTTTTTACAAGGTTTAGCAATGTACCTACGTCCTTGCCTCAAGCAACTTGCTATAAGGCTTTTACTAATCCCTCCATTCAATAGGTGGAGCACCTCTCTCCATTCAATAGGGGGAACACCTCTCCTTTCAGTAGGTAGAGTGCCTCTCAAGCAAGAATAACCCTCTTGCTTGTCAACAATTCACACCCGAGCTGTTAGTTCACAAATAAATCAATAACATATTTTGTATAAGAAGAAAACTCTCTCAAAGAGCAGATTTGTACACTTGAAAATCACTCTAATACTCTCAAAACAATATTTACTATGAAGCCCAAGAGATCGGTTAGGTTTTTTGGGTTTGAAATCTTAGAACTTTGAACGATAAAACCAGGAAAAAAAAATTTCAACAAAGGGAAATGGCGCACAGCAGATTTTCAAAGTGGAAATCAATGTATATGCTTGCTATTGGGTTGCCTTAACATGATTAAGGTTAGCCTTTTATAGCTAGGTTTGAAATCTTAGCATTTGCCCAAGTTTTGGTAATAATATATTTTAAAATAAAAAAGAAATCGCATTATTCGCTAACTATATCGTGCACTTGGTCACCCAAACCAATTAAAATCATGAATTTCGAAACATGCAGTAGCTTTTCGATCGACTAAACGTAACGTTCGGTCACTTGAACCTGTTCGGCAAATTGAACCCTTGGGTTGGTCACCTAAACCAACACTGTATGGACTTTAAATAATGGCAGTAGCCATTCGGTCGACTAATCCATAAATTTGGTTGCCCAAACTCACTGATGCTAGACTAGATTGTTCAGATTCTTGCATTCGGTCGACTGAGCATATGTTTCAGATGCCCAAACACCCTGAAATTCAATGTTTTTTTTATTTTTGATTCCAAAACTCATTTGTATTCTTTTGAAAAGATATTTGGACTTTGTAAAGATATTTTCTAAGTTGTTAAACAAGTCTCTAGGTCCAATAATTAATCCTAAGAGCTTAAATTCATAACAAACATAAGCTTGAGAAGTACTTACATGAGACTTATGTTACAACAAACATAGAATACTATCTAAGTCTTCATGTATTTAGGCTTTGTCATCTTCCAAGCTCTTCTTTAATAGTCATTCTTCAGTTTACTTGTATTCTTCATGGATTTAGATCGTTAATTGTGCTTGTGAGCTATAATACTGGTAAGAACACTTAATAGCACAATTAGATTCCTTAGTTTGTCATTATCAAAACAAGATTAAGTATGGTTAGGCCAACAAATATCACTTCGCATGTCCTCCTCATCTCATTTTTAGATCGCCTGTTGGCCTAACAAGGCTTACGAATCTTATTTTGATGATAACAAATCAAGGGAACTTAATATATTTGGTTAAGTGATGATGCTTCAGGATTCAAGTGTTTCTGATAAAGGTTCAAGATCTCAAGTACTTGATGAAGCTTATTAAAAGCTTGGACTCAAAGATAAATATCTGATAAAGCTAAAAGTGTATTGAAGAAAGAGGTCAAGATAGACTCAAAGAATGAAAGCAAAAGGCTGAAGACTTAGTGCTTAGAATGTATAAGTTTTATGAAGTCTCATGTAAGTACTTCATAAATGTCAATATAGATGATTGAAGCTCTTAGGAATCGTAATTAACATAAAGACCAGTTTTTGAAAAACCCGAAAAACGTTTTTAATTAAGTTTCATTTAAGTTTTCCAAAATTAAAGGCTTAAAGTATTGAAAAACAAAGTCTTTGGAAAGTTGCTAGTTTAGGAGACTGGCCTCGTTAGATTAGTTGACTGACACCTTTAAAGTGATGAAAAACAAAGTTTTTGGAAAGTTGTAACTTTAGGCGACTGACCATGTTTGATCAGTTGACTGATATTTTTATACCGAATAAATTGAGTAGACAGAATAGCATCAGGCAACTGGCCTCATAGGCATAGGCAACTGACCCCTTTTTGTGTTTGAAATTTTGCTAAATTATAAAGGATCAAGCGGTTGACCTTGTAAATCATAGTTGACTAACCTTCGGTTTTTCAAAATTAAAACAGTGAGGGAAAATTTCTAAAACTGATTACTTGGCTCCCAAACATTTTGAAAACTTGGGAAACACTCCAAGTAACTTGGGGAAAACGAAAATTAAGTTTTTCTATCTATAAATACATGTTAAACGTAAAGATTAATCACACCTAAAAGCAACAATCAAGCTAAAATATTTCTACTCTTTAAAGCTATCTTGCTAATACTTTTGCTGAAGGACCTGCTATGATTTTGCTAATAAAAGTTCACGGTTCTTAGCTCTTCTATTGAGTATTTCAATCTAAGTAAGAACTCCAGTGATATTTAATTGAGCTTCATCTTTTTATATTGATTTTGATTGAAGTATATTGGTATTCAACTGTACTAATCTACTCTTGTTGAGAGTTCTTCTTGTACACAAGATTGTTTCTTGTTTCTATTGTTATTTTGTTTGACGATTCAGGGTTGTTGAATCATTGGCCAACGAGAAGGGGTATTCTTGTTAGAGAGGGATATCCACCTGATACAGAAAGGCTCTAACTTTGCTTGTAAGTAAGTTGGAAAGGAAAATCCTCACAGAGGTTGCTGAGGCAAGGATGTAGGCTGCTGACTGAACCTTGTAAAAAATTCAGTGTTCCTCTCCTCTTCTTTAAATATCTTTAAATTTTTGCAAACATATTAACTGCGTGGAGGTTTTTAATATTTTCTAAAAGTTTGGATATTATTGAACACTGATTTGAATCAAGAAGTTTGATTGGATTAAATTTTCTATTGAAACCTTGAAAGCTGAAATTGTTGAATATACAACTGATTTAGATATTGTATTTTATAAGAAATTTCAAATTGGTTATTTGCAACTATTCATTGAAATTATCCTTATTCATTGTTGAAAAGAAAATCTGATATGAAAATGTTAGTTATTGAAGTATTGAAAATTGAATTGGTAACATCATCTTTATATTATATTAATTATTGATTAAATTAAGTGGTTGATAAAGAGTTGAGTTGTTGATTGTAAAAGTGTGATTGAAATCAACTTAAGATTTAAAAAAGGGTTATATTATTCTAAATAATTTTTAAAATTCCAATTCACCCCCTCCCCCTCTTGGGAGTTCACCTTACTTTTCAATTGGTATCAGAGAGGGGATGTAGTAAATCTTAAACTAGAAGCTACACAAAGATCCCTATGGCACACCTAGGTGTATCTCCTTTTGCTGAGGGTCAATCATCTTCTAGACCACCCATCTTCTGTGGTGTTAACTACACCTGTTGGAAACAACAAATGAGGATATACCTACAAACCATGGTTTGGAAAGCTTGGAAAGTTGTCACACATGGTGACCTTGTCCCTACCAAAATCGTAGACAAGAAAGAAATACCAAAAGAAGAAAAAGAGATGATAGATAATGATTTAAAGATGCTGCAAATAAACTCTAGTGCAATGAATACACTATGTTGTGCTCCAGATGTAAATGAGTATAATAGGATTATAAGATATAAATTGGCTAAGGAATTTTAGGATAAACTTGAAGTAACCTATGAATGGACTGTTGATGTAAGAGATAGTAGAATTGATATGCTCACTAGTGAGTATAAAGCATTTAGGATGAACCCTGATGAGACCATCACTAGTATGTATACTAGGTTCACCCACATAATAAACTCCCTTAATGCCTTAAGGAAAAATTACTCCACATATGAAATGATCCGAAAAATCCTTATAGGACTTCCACCAATATGGGAACCTAAGGCCACTGCAATTACGGAAGGAAGAAACTTGAAAAATACTTCCCTTGATGAATTGATTGGATCACTTCTCACTTATGAGATGGTCCTAAATGAAAGAAATTCTGAAAATAACAAACACAAGAAATCAATAGCCCTTAAGGTTGCTAAAGAGAGCTCTAGTGAAGAAAAAGAAGACAACGAATTAGACGATGATGATATAGCCTTGATTACTAAGAGACTTGGAAAATTCTTCAAGAAAAATAAGAAATTTACAAGAAAATTTAGAGGCTCAAAGGGTGATAAAGGAGAAACAAGTAAAAAGAAAACTAAGAATGAACCTCCTACATGTTATAATTGCAAAAAGGTTGGGCATATTAAACTTGATTGTCCACAACTCAAGAAAGACAAGAAGAAGAAAAATAAGGCAATGAAAGCTCCTACGTGGGATGACACAAGCTCAAGTGAATCAAAAAACGAATCAAGTGATCAAGAAGTGGCAAACCTCTGCTTTATGGCTAAAGATGCTGAGGTAAATTCCTACACTAACTCATATGAAGAATCTAGTGATGAATCTTGTAGTGACTCATGTGAAAGTATGTCTTTATATAGAGAAATTCAAGCTGAACTATTTACTTTGCATAAAAGGTTCATAAGAATAACCAAAAGAAACTTAGCTTTCAAAGATCAAAATGAAATACTCAAGAATCAACTAGAGACGTCAAAATTAACTGAAAAAGAAAAAGACTCTCACATTGATGATCTCATAAATAAAATAAACAAGATGTCTCAAGATTTGTAAAGCTGCAAGTAAATGGTGAAAGCAAAAAGGATTTAGAAATAAGTAACCTTAAAAGTAAAATTGAGGATAAAGATAAAATCATCTACAATTTCACAAAAGGAAAGGAAAACTTTGAACAGTTGATTGGAATTCAAAGAAGTCCTTAACTAAAGAAGGAATTAGATACAATGGAGTTGAAAACAAAAAAAAAAAAAAAAAAAAGGAATCTCTATATGGGATACTTCGTAAAGGAATCAAAATATTTTGCCAGCACATCTTCCACAAATGCCTATGAACATACTACTTGCTTCTTGTGTAATAAAAAGGGATATATAAAGTTTGAATGTCCATTCAAAAGGAAAAATGTTAAAGTTAAGAAAGTGTGGAAAGTCAAATCTGAAAATAAACCTGAAATAAAAAGACGTAGAAAGGTTTGGGTACCAAAAGTAACACCTTGAACCCTTCTTGTGGGTGTGCTTTAGGACAATTTCATCAAAAGACAAGTGGTACTTGGACACCGGGTATTCAAGACACATGACAAGAGAAAAATAAAAATTTACCACACTAATGCAAAAAGATGGTGGACATGTCACCTTTGGCGACAATGCAAAAAGTAAAATTATCAGTATCGGAAAAGTAGGTAAAAAATCATCTTTAACCATTGATGATGTTTTATTAGTAGATGGGCTAAAACACAATCTACTAAGTATAAGTCAATTAAGTCATAAAGGCTTTAACATAATCTTTGAACAAGACAAATGCATAGTTGAAAATTGAGAAAAACATGATGTTTTATTCACTGCTAATAGGGTTGATAATGTGTATTGTATAAACTTTGAAAAAATAATACCTCAAGAAATCACATGTTTAACAGCCATGAATGAAGCAAGTTGGTCGTGGCATTGAAGACTAGGACATGCTAGTATGGATTTGTTATCTAAATTAGTTAAAAAAAACTTAGTTAAAGGACTACACCCCCCCCCCCCCCCCCCCCCCCCCCCAAAAGGACCCCTTCTTCCCTTTGTTTTTTTTTTTTTTTTTTTTTTTTGTTTTTTAAAAAAAAAAAGGACCAATTGTTGTTGTTGCTTTGGGTGTGTGGGTTTTTTTTGGTTTTTTTGTTTGTTTATTTTTTTTTGTTTTTTTGTTTATTGTTTTTGTTTTTTGTTTTTTTTTTTTGTATGTTTTTGTTTGTTTTTTTGTTTTGTGTTTTTTTTTTGTGTTGGGTGGGGTTGTTGTTTTTTTGTTGTTTTTTTGATTTTTTTGTTTTTTTTTTTGTTTTTATTTGGTTGTGTTTGTTTGTTTGTTTGTTGGGTGTGTGTTGGTTTTTGTTGTTGGGGGTGGTTTGGTGTGGTTGGTGTTGTTTGTTTTGGGGGTTTTTTTGGTTGGTGGTGGTGTGTGTTGTTGTGGGGTTTTTTGTGGGTTGGGTTTGTTTGTAAAGGACAAAATATATGATGTATGTCAGCTATGAAAGCAAACTAAGACTAGTTTTAAAAAAAAAGAAACTTATTTCCACTAACAGACCCTTAGAGCTTATCCACTTAATTTATCTATACCCCTACTATAGAACCCAAAGTATAGGAGGAACGTTTATACTTTCGTCATTGTTTATGCACTACTCTCTGTTTGCTGGGTACTTTTCTTAGCCTCCAAAGATGAAACTTGTAATATGTGATAAACTTTGCAAGATACTCCAAATGAAAAAGGTATAAGTTTTAAATATTAGGAGTGATCAAGGAAGAGAATTTAACAATAAAGACGTTATAACTTCTGTAATGCCCATAGAATAAAACTAAATTTTCAGCACCCAAACTCCCAAACAAATGGATTTGTTGAAAGAAGAATAAATCTCTTCAAGAATGGCTAGGACCAGATCTTACTGACATAAGTTACCTAAGTATTTTTCGGGCTGAAGTTGGTAAAATATCACTGCTATGTTATAATATGGTAAAAACCCAAAACACTAAAATAGAAAACCAGAAACCCTAAACCCTAAACCATAACCCTAAACCATAAACCCTAAACCCTAAAAAATAAAACACAAAATCCTAAACCCAAAACCCCAACCCTAAACCCTAAACCCTAAACCCAAAACCCAAAACCCTAAAACATAAAACCCTAAACCAAAAACCCAAAACCCTAGCGCTAAACCCTAAACCCAAAACCCAAAACCAGAAACCCTAAACCCTAAACATTAAACCCTAAACCCAAAACACTAAACAAAAGACCCTAAAACCTAAACCCAAAAACCCTAAAACCTAAACCCTAAACACAAAACCCAAAACCCTAAACATTATACAAAAGTTCGTGAACCCTAAAACACAAACCCTAAACCCTTAAACCCTAAACCCCAAAACCCAAAACCATAAACTCAGAACCCTAAAACCCAAACCTAGAAAAACCTAAACCATAACCCTTAACCCGAAACCCTAAACCCTAACCTTTAATCCAAAATCCTAAACCCTAAACCCTAAACCTTAAAACATAAAACCCAAAATCCTAAACCCCAAACCCTAAACCCCAAACCCAAATGTCTAAATTCAAAACCCTAAACCCTAAACCCTCAAACCTAAACCCAAAACCCTAAAATTCTAAACACTAAACCCTAAACCCTAAACACTAACACAAAACCTTAAACCCTAAACTCTAAACCTTTAACATAAACTCTAAACCCTAAACCATAAAGCCTAAACCCTAAACCCTAAACCTAAACCAAAAACCCTAAAATTCTAAACACTAAACCCTAAACCATAAATTCTAAAAACATAAAACCTTAAACCCTAAACCCTAAACCCTAAACCCTAAACCCTAGACCCTAAACCCTAAACCCTAAAACCTAAACCCAAAACCCTAAAACTCTAAACCCTAAACCCTAAACACTAAAATAGAAAACCTTAAACCCTAAACCCTGAACCCTAAACCCCAAACCATACCCCTGAACCCTAAACCCTAAACCCTAAAACATAAAACCCAAAATCGTAAACCCTAAACCCTAAAACCGAAACCCTAAATTCTAAACCCTAAACCCTAAACTCAAAAACCTAAACCCAAAACCCTAAAACTCTAAACCCTAATCCCTAAACCCAAAACACTAAAACATAAAACCTTAAACCCTAAACCCTAACCCTAAACCCTAAACCCTAAACCCTAAACCCTAAACCATAAAATCTAAAACCCTAAAACCCTAAACCCAAAACCCTAAACACAAGACCCCAAACCCTAAACCTTAAACCCTAAACCCTAAACCCTAAACCCTAAACCCTGAACCCAAAATCAGAAACCGTAAACCCTAAACCCTAAAACATAAATACCTAAACCTTAAACCCAAAACGCCCAACCCTAAACCCTAAACCCAAACCCATAAAACTTGAACCCTAAACTCAAAATCGTAAACTATAAACCCCAAACCAAAACCCTAAACCCTAAACCCTAAACTAAAAACCATAAACCTTAAACCCTAAAACTTTAAAGCCTAAACCCCAAACTCAACACCGTAAACCCTAAACCCTAAACCCTAAACTTAAAACCCTAAACCCTAAACCTCAAAACCTTAACCCTAAACCCTTAAAGCCCTAAACCCAAAATCCAAAACCTAGAAAAACCTAAACCATAACCCTTAACCCAAAACTCTAAACCCTGGCCGTTAATCCAAAATCAAAAACCTTAAACCCAAAACCCTAAAACATAAAACCCTAAATCCTAAATCCTAAACCCTAAACCCTAAACGCTAAACTTTAAATTCTAAACCCTAAACCCAAAACCCTAAAACCTAAACCCAAAACTCTAAACCTCTAACTCCTAAACCCTAAACTAAGAAAAACCTAAACCATAACCCTTAACTCGAAAACCTAAACCCTAAACCCTAAACCTTAAAACATAAAACCCGAAATCCTAAACCCCAAACCCAAAATACTAAACCCTAAACTCTAAATTCTAAACCCTAAACCATAAAACCAAAACCCAAAAGCCTAAACACTAAAACATAAAACTGTAAACCCTAAACCCTAAAACCTAAACCTTAAATCCTTAAAGACCTAAACCCAAAACCCGGAACCCAGAAAAACCTAAACCATAACCCTTAACCCGAAACCCTAAACCCTGGCCCTTAACCCAAAATCCAAAACCCTAAACCCTAAACCTTAAAACATAAAACCCTAAATCCTAAACCCCAAACCCTAAACCCTAAACCCTAAACTCTAAATTCTAAACCCTAAACCCTAAACCCTAAAACCTAAACCCAAAACCCTAAAACTCTAAACCCTAAACCCTAAACCTAGAAAAACCTAAACCATAACCCTTAACTCGAAACCCTAAACCCTAAACCCTAAACCTTAAAACATAAAATCCGAAATCCTAAACCCCAAACACAAAATACTAAACCCTAAACTCTAAATTCTAAACCCTAAACCATAAAACCAAAACCGAAAAGCCTACACACTAAAACATAAAACCTTAAACCCTAAACCCTAAACCCTAACCCTAAACCCTAAACCATAAAGCCTAGACCCCAAGCCCTAAACCCTAAACCCTAAACTCTAAATTCTAAACCCTAGACCCTAAACCCTAAAACCTAAACCCAAAACCCTAAAACTCTAAACCCTAAACCCTAAACTTTAAAGACAAAACAGAAAACATAAAACCCTAAACCCTAAACCCCAAACCATAACTCTAAACTCCAAACCCTAAACCCTAAACCATAAAACCCAAAATCCTAAACCCCAACCCCTCAACCCTAAACCCTAAACACTAAACCCCAAACCCTAAACCCTAAACCCCAAACCTGAAACACTAAACCCTAAACTCAAAACCCTAAACACTAAAACATAAAACCATAAACCCTAAATCCAAAACCCTAAACCCTAAACCCTAACCCTAAACCCTAAAGCCTAGACACTAAGCCCTAAACCCTAAACATAAAACTCAAAATTCTAAACACTAGACCCTAAACCCTAAAACAAAATCCCAAAACCCTAAAACTCTAAACCCTAAACCCTAAACCCTAAACCCTAAACCCTAAAGACTAAAACAGAAAACCTAAAACCCTAAACCCTAAACCCAAAACAATAACCCTAAACCCTAAACCCTAAACCCTAAAACATAAAACCCAAAATCCTAAACCCCAAACCCTAAACCCTAAACCCTAAACCCTAAAACCCTAAAACTCTTAACACTAGGCCCCAAATCCTAAACCGTAAACCCTGAACCCTAAACTCTAGACCCTAACCCAAAAACCTAAACCCTAAACCCTAAACCCTAAACTTTAAATTCTAAACCCTAAACCCCAAACCCTAAAACCTAAACCCAAAACCCTAAAACTCTAACCCCTAAACCATAAACCTAGAAAAACCTAAACCATAGCGCTTAACTCGAAAACCTATACCCTGAACCCTAAACCATAAAACATAAAGCATGAAATCCTAAACCCCAAACCCTGAACACTAAACCCTAAACTCTAAATTGAAAACCCTAAACCATAAAACCTAAACCCAAAACGTTAAACGCTAAAACATAAAACCTTAAGCCCTAAACCCTAAAACCTAACCCTAAACCCCAAACCCTAATGCCTAGATCCTAAGCCCCAAACCCTAAACCCTAAACTCTAAATTCTAAACCCTAGACCCTAAACCCTAAAACCTAAACACAAAACCCAAAAACCCTAAACCCCAAACCCTAAACCCTAAAGACTTAAACAGAAAACCTAAAACCCTAAACCCTAAACCCAAAACCATAACCTTAAACCCTAAACCCTAAACCCTAAAACATAAAACCTAAAATCCTAAACCCCAAACCCTAAACCATAAACCCTAAAACCCTAAAACTCTTAACACGAGGCCCCAAATCCTAAACCGTAAACCCAAAACCCTGAACCCTAAACTCTAAACCGTAACCCAAAAACCTGAACCCTAAACCCTAAACCCTAAACCATAAAACATAAAACCCTAAACCCGAAACCTTAAAACATAAAACCCTAAATCCTAAATCCCAAACACTAAACCCTAAACCCAAAACATTAAATTCTAAACATTAAACCCAAAACCCTAAAACCTAACCCCAAAACCCTAAAACTCTAAAACCTATACCCAGAAAAACCTAAACCAAAACCCTTAACTCGAAAACCTAAACCCTAAACCCTAAATCTTAAAACATAAAACCCGAAATCCTAAACCCCAAACCCTAAACTCTAAATTCTAAACCCTAAATCATAAAACCTAAACCCAAAACCTGAAACACTAATACATAAAACCTTAAACCCTAAACCCTAAACCCTAAACCCTAACCCTAAACCCTAAACCCCAAACCTAGACCCTAACCCCTAAACCCTAAATGCAAAACTCTAAATTCTAAACCCTAGACCCTGAACTCTAAAATCAAAATCCAAAACCCTAAAACTCTAAACCCCAAACCCTAAACCCTAAAGACTAAACCCAAAACCATAACCCTAAACCCTAAACCCTAAAACGTAAAACCTAAAATCCTAAACCCCAAACCCTAAACCCTAAACCCTAAAACCCTAAAACTTTTAACACTAGGCCCCAAATCCTAAACCGTAAACCCAAAACACTGAACCCTAAACTCTAAACCCTAACCCAAAAACCTAAACCCTAAACCCCTAAACCCTAAACCATAAAACATGAAACCCTAAACCCTAAACCCTAAACCTTAAACCCTAAACCCTAAACCTTAAAACATAAAACCTAAATCCTAAATCCCAAACCCTAAACCCTAAACCCTAAACTTTAAATTCTAAACCCAAAACCCAAAACCCAAAAACCTAAGCCAAAAACACTAAAACTCTAACCCCTAAACCCTAAACCTAGAAAAACCTAAACCATAACCCTTAACTCGAAAACCTAAACCCCAAACCCCAAACCTGAAAACATAAAACCCGAAATCCTAAACCCCAAACCCTAAACACTAAACCCTAAACTCTAAATTCTAAACCCTAAACCATAAAACCTAAACCCAAAACCCAAAAAACTAAAACATAAAACCTTAAACCCTAAACCCTAAACCCTAAACCCAAACCCTAAACCCTAAAGCCTAGACCCTAAGCCCTAAACCCTAAATGCAAAACTCCAAATTCTAAACCCTAGACCCCAAACCCAACCTAAACCGAAAACCCTAAAACCCTAAACCCTAAAGACTAAAACTAGAAAACCTAAAACCCTAAACCCAAAACCATAACCCTAAACCCAAAACCCTAAACCCTAAAACATAACGCCCAAAATCCTAAACCCCAAACCCTAAACCCTAAACCCTAAACCCTAAAACTCTTAACACTAGGCCCCAAACCCTAAACCGTAAACCCAAAACTCTGAACCATAAACTCTAAACCCTAACCCAAAAACCTAAACCCAAATCCCTAAATCATAAAAAATAAAACCCTAAACCCTAAACCCAAAACCATACGACCTAAACCCTAAGCCCAAAACAAGAAACCCTAAACCCTAAACCCCAAAACATAAAACCCTAAACCATATACCCAAAACCCTAAACCCAAACCCATAAACCGTGAACCCAAAACCCTAAACCCTAAATCCTAAACCCTAAGTCGTAAACCCAAATCCCAAAACCCTGAACTAAAAACCCTAAACCCTAAACCCTAAACCCTAAAACCTAAAACCTAAACCCAAAACCCTAAACCCTAAATTTTAAAAGAACATCCTTAAACCCTAAACCAAAAAACCTAAACCTGAAACCCTAAAACTGTAAACAATAAACCCTAAACCTAAAACACTAAAACATAAAACCTTAACCCCTAAACCCTAACCCTAAACCCTAAACCCTAAGTCCAAAACCGTAAACCCTAAAATCTAAAACCCTAAAACCATAAGTCCAAAACCCTAAACACAAGACGCCAAACCCTAAACCTTAAACCCTAAACCCTAAAACAAAAACCCTAAACCCTAAACCCTAAAACATAAAACCCTAAACCGTAAACCCTGAACCGAAAATCAGAAACCCTAAACATCAAACCCAAAACCCTAAACCCTAAAACATAAAAACCGAAACCCTAAACCCAAAACCCTAAACTCTAAACCCTAAACCCTAACCCAAACCCATAAACCCTAAACCCTAAACCCTAAACCCTAAACCCTAAACCAAAAACCCTAACCCTAAACCCTAAACACTAAACCCTAAACCCTAACCCTAAACCCAAAGCCATAAACCCTAAACACTAAACCCTAAACTAAAAACCCTACACCCTAAACTTTAAAACCCTAAAACCTAAACACTAAACTAAAAACCCTAAACCCTAAACCTTAAATAAAAAACTTTAAACCCTAAACCCTAGACCACTAAAGCGCTAAACCCAAAAACCCTAAACCCAGAAAAACCTAAACCATAACCCTTAACCCGAAACCCTAAACCCTAACCCTTAATCAAATATCCTAAACTCTAAACCCTAAACCATAAAACATAAAACCCTAAATCCTAAACATCAAACCTTAAACCCTAAACCCTAAACCCTAAACCTTAAATTCTAAACCATAAACCCTAAACCCTAAACACTAAACCCAAAACCCTAAAACTCTAAACCCTAAACCCTAAACACTAAAATAGAAAACCTTAAACCCTAAACCCTAAAGCATAACCCAAAACCCTAAACCCTAAAACATAAAACCCAAAATCCTAAACCCCAAAACCTAAGCACAAAAGCCTAAACTCTAAACCTGAAAACCTAAACCCGAAACCCTAAAATTCTAAACCCTAAAACCCAAACCCAAAACACTAAAACATAAAACCTTAAACACCAAACCCTAACCTTAACCCTAACCCCTGAACCCAAAATCCTAAACCCTAAACACTAAAACCCGAAAACACTAAACCCAAAAAACCTAAACGCTAGACCCCAAACCCTAAACCTTAAACCTTAAACCCTAAACCCAAAACCCTAAACCCAAATCCCAAACCCTAAACCCTAAACCTTAAAACATAAAACCGTAAACCTTAGACCCTAAACCCTAAACCCTAAACCCTAAGCCATAAACCCTAAACCCTAAACCCTAAACTATAAACCCTAAACCCTAAACACTAAAACCCTAAAACCTAAACCCTAAACCCAAAACCCTAAACCCTAAACCTTAAACAAAAACACCAAAACCCTAAACGGTAAAACCCTAATGCCTTAAACCCAAAATGCTAAACCCTAAACCCAGAAAAACCTAAACCATAACCCTTAACCCGAAACCCTAAACCCCAACCCTTAATCCAAAATCCTAAACCCCAAAACCATGAGCCTTTAAACATAAAACCCTAAATCCAAATCCCCAAAGCC
Source organism: Malania oleifera (assembly GCF_029873635.1). NCBI lineage: Eukaryota > Viridiplantae > Streptophyta > Magnoliopsida > Santalales > Ximeniaceae > Malania > Malania oleifera. The sequence goes on from NC_080426.1 coordinate 64,311,221, forward strand.
TAAACCCCAAACCCTAAACTTTAAATTCTAAACCCTAAACCCACAACCCTAAAACCAAAACCAAAAACCCTAAAACTCTAAACCCTAAACCCTAAACCCAAAACACTAAAACATAAAACCTTAAACACTAAACCCTAACCCTAAACCCTAAGCCCTAAACCCTAACCCTAAACCCTAAACTCTAAAACCCTAAAACTCTAAACCCAAAACCCTAAACACTAGACCCCAAACCAAAAACCCAGAACAAAACCTAAAAGAACCTAGACCCAAACCCAACCCTAAAAACATAAAAAACTTAACGCCAACCGCACCCTAAATCCCCTAAGCCACACCTAAAAAAATAGAACAAACCTAAACCTACATAAAAAAACTGAAAAACCCTAATTAACCCAATCCTAACACTAAAACATAAACCTAAACCAATATAAACCCTACAAACCCTCCTTAAACAAACCTACCCAAACTAAACCCTATCACCCTAACCCTAAAATCCCCTAAAACCCTAACCTAAGCCATTATACCCTTAAATCCAACCCGTACCTCTAAACCTCCTAAACCCTACCCAAAACCCAAAAACCCAAAACCACCAAAACCCTAATACCAAAAACCAACCATTCCCAATAAACCCTAAGCCTTTAATCAAAAACCCAAACATAATCCAACCCTAACAATCAAACACCTAAAAAAACTAAACCTAAACCCCCCCAAAAAAAAAAGTAAGCCCTAACCCTAAACCCTAAAACCCTATAGCATAAACACAACACTATAAACTAAACACCCTACCCCCTAACCCTAAACCCAAGCCATAAACCCTAAACCCCTAAAACCCGAAATCTCAAACCTAAAAACCCACCCAATACCCTAAATCGAACCCTAAACCCTAAACCTTAAACCCTAAACCCTAAACCCAAAACCCAAAACCCAAAACCCCTAAAGCCTAAACCCTAAACCCTAAAACATAAAACCCTAAACCTTAAACCCAAACCCTAAACCCAAAAACCTAAACTAGAACTCCTACTAGACTAAACCCTAACCCTAACCTAAAACCTAACCGAAACCGAACCAACCCTACCATCCTAAACTAACCCTAAACCCAAACCCATAAACCCTAAACCCTAAACTTTAAACCCAAACCCAAAACCCTAAACCCTAAACCCTAAAACCCTAAACCCTAAACCCTAAGCCATAAACCCTAAACTAAAAACCCTAAAACCTTAAAACCTAAACCCTAAACCCAAAACCCAAAACCCCAGCCCTTAATCCAAAATCCTAAACCCTAAGCCTTCAAATATAAAAACCTAAATCCAAAACCCCAAACCCTAAACCATAAACTTTAAATTCTAAACCCTAAACCCAAAACCCTAAAACCTAAACCCAAAACCCTAAAACTCTAGACCCTAAACCCTAAACCCAACCCAAAACCCTAAAACTCTAGACCCTAAACCCTGAACCCAAAACACTAAAACATAAAACCTTAAACACCAAACCCAAACACTAAACCCTAAGCCCTAAACCCAAAACCCTAAACCCTAAACTCTAAAACCCTAAAACTCTAAACCCAAAACCCTAAACACTAGACCCCAAACCCTAAACCTTAAACCCTAAACCCTAAACCCAAAACCCTAACCCTAAACCCTAAATCCAAAACCCTAAACCCTAAACCCTAAAACATAAAACCCTAAACCTTAAACCCAAAACCCAAAACCCTAAACCATGAATCCAAAACTAGAAACCCTAAACCCTAAACCCTAAAACATAAAAACCTAAACCCAAAACCCAAAACCCTAAATCCTAAACACTAAACCCTAAACCCAAACCCATAAACCCTAAACCATAAACCCTAAACCTTAAACCCAAACCCAAAACCCTAAACCCTAAACCCTAAACCCTAAAACCCTAAACCCTAAACCCTAAGCCATAAACCCTAAACCCTAAACCCTAACCCTAAACCTAAACCCTAAACCCTAAACCCAAAACCCTAAACCTTAAAGAAAAAATGCTAAGCCCTAAACCATAAACCCTAAACCCTAAACCCTAAACCCTAAACCCAAAACCCTAAACCCTAAACCTAGAAAAACCTAAACCATAACCCTTAACCCGAAACCCTAAACCCTAACCCTTAATCCAAAATCCTAAACCCTAAACCCTAAACCTTAAAACATAAAACCCTAAATCCTAAACCCCAAACCCTAAACCCTAAACCCTAAACTCTAAATTCTAAACCCTAAACCCAAAACCCTAAAACTCTAAACCCTAAACCCTAAACCCTAAACCCAAAACACTAAAACATAAAACCTTAAAAACAAAACCCTAGGGCAAAGTTAGACAGGAAAAAAAAACAACCTCACAATTCTCGCCCTTACGTGTTTACACTCAAGAAAGGTGAATCACTCAACACTCGAGTTTCTTCAAAAAATACGTGGCTTTTTAATCCACCTCTAATGTTCTCACCACTCTTGCCTTTTCCCACTCAATAATTCTCTTCCAGTTCTTTTGGAACTAAACAATAGTTCAAAATTTCTAGCCGTTTCACCAAGAACTCATCAAGGAATTTCATATAGCGGGAATACAAGGAACATGGCTAATTAGATTTTCAAAAGCACAAAATAGCAAAACTTCCATGGAAAAAAAAAATTCATTTTGGGGTGAGGTGATTTCCAGACTCATTGGAATCCCAAAAAAAAAATGAATGAAAACAATCAATTTTTTTTCTCTTTGTTTTTTCTTTTTTTTTTATGATCCTTCTTTTTCTTCTTCTTCTTCTTCTTCTTCTTTTAATGATCAGAAACTGGATTTTGACAATAATAGAATAAGATTTTGAAATAAACTAGAACAAACAAAATACGAGGGAAATGGGGTAGAGGAAATTCGGCTAAACTAGGGTATGTGAACCGAATTTGGAAACTACAAGAACACAGAATAATGAAACAAAAGAAGGGTTTTAAGGGATAGGCTAACCTGAACTAGAACTTGTGCTCTGATACCAAATGATGCGAATTCCCACCAAAATAACAAGATCCAACAACAAAAAAAAGAGGGAACCAAAGATTGTTCTTCATTCAGAATTGAATGATAGACCTCAACCTGTTGTTTACGATAAACAAGAACCTTGGTATATATGACCTCAACCCATTGTTTATTGGGAAACAAGAACCTCGGTATAAGGAAGATGCCACAAACGGTGGTGGAAAACCGTTTGATAAGTCATTGGTGAACGTCACGGAAATCCTGATTAGTTCGAATAGTTTTTCAAAGAACTGCAGAGAAAACACTCTCACAGTTTTACTCAATGATGCCCTTTGTTCTTACAAATAAGAAAGCTTTTATAGGCATAGCTTGGAAGAAAAAGCATTAAACACTTAAAGTCCAAGCTTTCAACAACTTACTAAAACTTCTTGCAAGATTACAAATTAAGTATAACACAAAAGTCAAAGGTAGGCTCAACAACTTTCTAAGACCATGCAAGCAAACAAGTTGTCTTGCATGATTACAAATTAAATATAACATAAAAGTCAAAGATTCAAATCCCATATTTGAATAGCACACCATTATTACAGCACTTAAACATGCCAATTTAAGCTTGGCCTTGGCCAGATTCCTCTAGAGCTTCAATCATGTTGATGAATATTTGTTGCTCATATGGATCATGCTCAATGGGCCTCCACAAATTTTCTTGAGTCCATGCCTCTTGAATCAGTCTGTTGAGTGCAGTTTTAAATTTCTTTGCTCGTGCTCTCGTAACCAGCCCAAAATTGCACTTGGACAAGTTCCTTTGAAGTTGTGCTATGATTCGCATCATTAAACTTGGCTTTGGAGGTATCGGCTTAGGGGACCAAAAAGTCACAATGAATAACTTTAGATGAACTAAGCTTATTTAGCCTCTTTTCTTGTGAATCTCAATTGAAGAGAGACTCAAATTTAGAATGACTTCGGAGTTTTATTGTTCATGCATAGGTTTCTATGAATTTTGTTCCATCATCAAGATTGAAACCAATAGCAATCATCTTAGACATTAAACTTATTCTAAGTATATGAAGCTCCAATTGATTAGATTTAAGGACAAGAACTTATAAAGTGAATAAGAAACGTTCCCCTACCATAATTGATGCAAATCATAGCACAAATTCAAAGGAACTAATCCAAGTCCCAATTGGGCTGGTTACGAGAGCACGAGGAAGGAAATTTAAAGTTGTACTCAATGGACTGATTCAAGAGGCATTGGACTCAAGAAAATTTTTGGAGGCTCATTGAGCATGACCCACGTGAGCAACAAAGATTCATCAACATGAGTCAAGCTCTAGAAGAATCTGGCCAAGGCTAATGTTAAATTGGCATGTTTAAATTGGGTCTGATTGTAAGGCTTGCATGCCATTTAAATTCCTTTTGACTTTTATATGCATGTATGGCTGATAACATAACCATTTAAAGCTCCCCACTTTTCTTTTCTTTTTTAGGCATGTGATCAGTCAATTAAAGGGCTGATTGTCTTTTTTTCTTTTAGGTAAGTAAAAGTTATTTTTTGACCAGATTTTAGCCTTAATTAGGATAACTATTTTCAGAATTTTCCTTGTAATGGCTAGCCTATAAATAGGCATCTAAGCAATGAAAGGAGCAGATCATTATTTAGTAAATTGTGAAAGTATTTTCTTTGCAGTTCTTTGAAGAACTATTCGAACTTATTGGGATTTCTCATGGCGCTCACCAACGACTTATCAAATGGTTTTCCACCACTGTTTGTGGCATCTTTTTTATACCAAGGTTCTTGTTTCACAATAAACAATGGGTTGAGGTCATATATACCAAGGTTCTTGTTTGTCATAAACAATGGGTTGAGGTTTATCATTCAATTCTGAACGTAGAACAATCTTGGGTTCCTTTTTCGTTGTCGAGTCTCGTTATTTTGGCGAGATTCACATCATTTGGCATTAGAGCACAAGTTCTAGTTCAGGTTTGCCTATCCCTTAAAACATTTCTTTTGTTTCTTTATTCTGTGTTCTTGTGGATTCCAAATTTGGTTCACATACCCTAGTTTAGCTGAATTTCCTTTACCCTATCCCACTCGTATTTGTTTGTTCTAGTTTATTTCGAAATCTTATTCTGTTATTATTAAAAGCCAATTGCTAATCATTTTTTTTTTTAAGGAAAAAAAAAGAAAAAAAATTTGTTTTTTTCATTCATTTTGGGTTCCAATAAGCCCGAAAATCACCTCACCCCAAAATTCAAATATTTGTTTTTCTTCATGGAAGTTTTGGCTATTTTAAATCTAATCAGCCATGTTCCTTGTATTCTTACTGTTAAAACCTGAAATTCCTTGATGAGTTCTTGGTGAATTCTTACTAGAAATTTTGAAGTATAGTTTAATTTCAAAAGAACTAAAAAAAAATTATCAAGTTGAAAAAGGCAAGAGTGGTGAGCATTAGAGGCTTAAAAGCCACATTTTTTTTTTTATTTTTTTTTTTGAGTGAAACACAAGTGTAGAGTGATTCATATTCTTGAGTATAAACACGTAAGGGAGAGAATTGTGAGGCCCTTTTTTTCTCTTTTTAACTTTGCCCTGCAACAATAATATCTCACAACAATGCTAAGAGCGTTGCTAAAAATGCTATGGAACTGGCTAATCCGAAAGTGTTTATGGAAGCCATGACATGTGATGAAGTTGGAACTGGAGCAGGTTCACGAATGAATAGAACATATGGAGAATACATGTGAAAAGCACCTACAAAACGGCCCTAATGTGCATAGAAGGGAAAGAGTTCAACCGAGGGCAGTGAGGGTTTAAGATGCCTTACAAAGACATGGAGGGCAGTTTAGAGAAGCTAGGAACCGGGAAGATAACAACTTGGGTAGTATTAAGATGAATATTTCGTCATTTCAAGGTAGATCCAACCCTAAAGCATACCTTGAGTGGGATAAGAAGATGGATTTTGTATTTGACTACCATAACTATTCTGAAACAAAGAAGGTAAAATTAGTTGTGATTGAATTTTCTGACTATGCTATTACTTGGTGGGATTAGCTTGTTATAAACAGGAGGCGGAATAGAGAATGACCAATAGAGACATAGGAGAAGATGAAAACAGTGATGAGAAAGTGGTTCATTCCAAGTTACTACTGCCGAGAGTTATACAAAAAGCTACAAGGTCTTAGGTAGGGAAGCCAAAGCGCAGAGGATCCGGGCTAATGTAGAGGAAGATCGAGAAGCTACAATGGTTAGGTTTTTAATTGGATTAAACTGGTAAATTCAAGTTAAGGTAGACGTGCAACATTATGTGGAGTTGGAAGATAAGGTGTACGTGGCCATCAAAGTGGAGAACCAACTCAAGAAGGGGTGTGTGTCTTGTGCAGCCCATAACTCAAGATTCAAGCTCTAGAAGAATCTGGCCAAGGCTTAGCTTAAATTGGCATGTTTAAATTGGGTCTGATTGTAAGGCTTGCATGTCATTTAATTTCCTTTTGACTTTTATAGGCGTGTATGGCTGATAACACAACCATTTAAAGCTCCCCACTTTTCTTTTCTATTTTAGGCATGTGATCAGCCAATTAAAAGGTTGATTGTCTTTTTTTATTTTAGGCAAGTAAGAGTTGTTTCTTTACCATATTTTAGCCTTAATTAAGATAAATATTTTAGGAATTTTCCTTGTAATACCCAGCTTATAAATAGGTGTCTAAGCAATGAAAGGAGCATATCATTATTCAGAAAATTGTGAGAGTATTCTCTCTGCGGTTCTTTGAAGAACTATTCAAACTTATCGGGATTTTCCGTGGCATTCACTAAGGACTTATCAAACAGTTTTCCACCACCATTTGTGGCATCTTTCTTATACCGAGGTTTTTGTTTCGCAATAAACAATGGGTTGAGGTCATATATACTAAGGTTCTAATTTGTTGTAAACAATGGGTCTAGGTCTATCATTCAATTTTGAACTTAGAACGATATTGGATTCTTTTTTCATTGTCGGATCTCATTTTTTTTGCGGGATTCACATCAATAATGTGATGTGCTTCCAATACCAATAAAATGTAACCCATCCAATGGTATTTAACATCTAGAAAATCACCAAATAAAATGCGTCCCAAGCCGAAATATCATAAGTACCACCTCGTCCTAGACCCATCGCAAGGAAAACTATAACCGAAATCTTTTTTATCTTTCATTAACATGGAATACTCTTAAAATTTAAAAAACTATTAAGTTCAGAAGAGTATTTAAAAGACGGAAGACATTATATAGGTATGTCCTAAATTATTTTGGCAAAGAGCATTATGGAGTATACAAATTTCTTGAACATAGATCTTTTGAGATTGGAGAGTATCCTTTTAGATATGATCACAAATTAGAGCAAGGAAATGAACCAATGACAAGATGAGTCTTTACCTAATGTAATCGTGGTTTGGTAAAGATTTCCTAGGGAGGAAATGGTGAACCAAAATTAGAGAATTTTGCATACTAAAAGCATAGAGGGAATATTTTGATTTGACAATGAAACTCGAATCCCTTAGTGGTTTCCTCTAATTTGGATTATGAAGGATGTCTATTAATTAGCTCTAGTAGAATAGGAATCTATGATCATTGACGCTTAAGCCTAGAGTGATGACTAATATTTGGTCAAGGTTTTTATGTTTAAATGAGATATAACGTGAGATTGATTCCCTAAAGCTAAATTTTGTGCAATGGAAAAAATATGCTTCTCACGTATTATTCAAGATAATGATTTATGGTTTTCATCTTAGAGTAATAAGGTTCCAATTATTTTAGCTAGTTAAGCCATCAACCTTTACTTTGAACCAATCAAAGGAATAATGTGGATTATGTGGAGACTGACGTCTCACTCAAGCAAAGATTACCACACTCATTTTCAATTCAAATCTTGCATGTTGTAGCCAATAATTTCATGTTTGAACTAATCATTATGATATATATATATATATGCATTAAGTTTAGATTGGATATATTTCTTGAAATCTAATATTGGATTGATTTTTCAAAGATTCTTAGTATAACAGACTAGTGTATAGTGAATGCTTATACTAAGTTTTGACATTTTAAGCACACTCCACTTCCTGAGCCTATGGTCATCACTACCCCTTTTAACTAATCCTAACATCTAAGGAAGAAATTGAATCATCCCATTAAGTGCTTCTTTGATCTTCTTGGATCTCTCTCTAGTGATAGGCCCAACTAGAACATGCAATGGATCCTTTTAATGGTGCTTGTCGATTCTCATCATACTCACCCGGTAGATCCAACTTGTCTGCATTGTCATTGATCTTTTCTAGCACTTGAAAAGGTCCATCACCCCTTGAGTGTAGCTTTATTTTCCTTTTAGTAGGAAACCTGTCTTTTCTCATATGCATCCATACCCAATCTCCTGGCTTAAAAGTAACGAACTTGCGCCCCTTATTAGCTTGAGATAAATATTTTCGGTTCTTCTTTTCAATGTGCTACTGTGCTTGTTCATGGATCCTCTTCACCAAGTCAACCTTGTGTCATTCATCTTAAGCTAGTTATATTATAAGCATGCATTCAAATGGAGAAAACTTAGTAGAAGCATGCACAATTCTATTATAAGCAAACTTAACAAGTGGTGTGCATTCTTCCCATGATTTTAAATTCCTTTCAATGATGACCGCACGCAACGAGGTAACTAAAGTCTGATTAACTACTTCGGTTTGACCATTGGTTTAAGGATGATAAGTAGTAGAAAACAATAGCTTAGTTCCTAACTTTCCCCACAAAACCTTCCAAATGTAGCCAAGGAGTTTAACATCCCTATCACTCACAATTGTCCTAGGAATGCCATGTAATCGCACAATGTCCCTAAAGAATAAATTGGCTATATTTGTGGCATCATTAGTTTTATGGGAAGGAGTAAAATGTGCCATTTTAGAAAATCTATCAACCACCACAAATATAGAGTCCATACTCACTTTGGACCTAGGCAAACCTAATATGAAATCCATCGAAATGTCTGCCCAAAGTTCACTAGGTACAAGCAAAGGAGCAGTGTTCATAAAGAATATCTAAAGTTTTTTATACCCCAAAATGTCCCATCAAACCCCCACGCTATGTGACTCTCGCACAAGAAATTCTCTTAAGGAGAGGTTAGGCACACAAAGTCTATTCTCCCTAAACAAATATCCATCATGCCAATAGAATTTATGAAATGAAACTTTATCACATGCCTCATACACATTAGCAAAATCATAATCTTTAGCATATAAATCCTTTATGTAACCAAATAGCTTAGTGCTAAGTGTATTAATTAAGGCATACCTGCGAGAAAGCGCATCAACCACACAAAATTCTCTTTCCCCTACCTGTACTAAATAACATATAAGAAGGTTTCGATGAACTCTACCCATTTGGCGTGGTGACAATTTAACTTACCTTGCCCCTTTAAATGCTTTAATGATTCATGATCAGAGTGGATCACAAATTCTTTAGGTCACAAGTAGTATTGCCACATCTCCAATGCCCAAGGCATACAGTTCTTTATCATACGTGGAGTAGTTCAATGCTGCCCCATTGAGTTTTTCACTAAATCATGCAATAGGACACTTATCCTGCATTCTTCTACTGGTCCCTGCGAAAAGGAAAAATAATTTCACTTTCTTCCTTTTGGGAAGAGAGGATTAGGGAAATCCTATAGATTATAGGCTCGAATGGTATGATCCCTCTGTCATCCCTTTCATTCTGGGGTGATCTCGTAGTTCTTGGTCTATGAAGATGCATTGTTAGGTGCTCCATTTGATTTTCCCATTAAGGCCGAACCTAAACCTGTGCTCGAGAGTGCATCAAAATAGTTCCAATACCAATCTTGGAGGCATCACATTCAATCTCAAAAGTTTTAGTGAAATTAGGTAAAAGCAATAATGGAGTAGATAACAGCTTCAATGGCTTTAAGCATTTTAAAGGCATGTTCTTCTGCATTACCCCATTTAAACCCCACATTCTTTTTTATCACTTCAGTTAAAGGTGCAACAATGGTGATAAAATCTCTCACAAACCACCTATAAAAACTAGCCAACCCATGAAAACAACGTGCATCACTTATAGATTTAGGTGTTGGCCAATCTTTTATTGCTTTCACCTTTTCCTCATCCACTTCTACACCCTTAGCACTTACCATATAACCTAAGAAATTAACTTTTTCCATGAAAAAATTACATTTCTTTAGGTTAGCAAACACTTTTTCTTTTCTAAGAATAGCCAGTACACCTTTCAAATGATCCAAGTGATCATCAAGATTCTTGTTGTATACTAGGATGCCGTCCAAGTAGACAACAACAAATCTGCCTATAAATGCACACAACACATGATACAATGCTAGCAAATCATTTAATTATAATCCATAATAGGAAGTAACCATAATGTTCCTATAATGTCTTTGTCAAAGACCATTCATGTCAACTATCCATCTCCATCATTACGTAATTGATGGTAAACAGAAAATAATGTTCAAAAACACCATTAGTAATATCAGCATGCATGTTATAAAACAAAACATAAAGATCCACAATTATACATCAGGGATTACAACAAAGACTCATATGATCAGCATGTTCCCGAAATGTCATTGGTGCCAACCCCTTAGTTAAAGGATCTACTATCATGAGCTCAGTTGATGCGAACCTCAAACGACACGCATTGAGACCCAGCAAACAATGTTGGAATGCTTGCCCAGGAAAGCTAAAATTTAGATTTTGATAGGAAACTCCAACCCAACGTTTATAAATGAAACATGAACCGAAAGTATATAGTAACAAACCCCGACCCAATGATT
>NC_080426.1:64327004-64332004 GCF_029873635.1 Malania oleifera
CACTTTCTTCTCCTATTCCAAGTACGCTTCAGGATTGTTTTTTCCTTGGAACGATGGTATCTTCATTTTGATGTTTCCTAGGTTTCTGTCAGTCCCATCTTGCCATCTCGGGTCTCTTCAAAAACCTCTACCACACCTTTCTCCCCTTGGCACAAACCTGCCCTCACAGTTCAATGAAGCTTGATCATCTTCATCTTCAAAATCATCCTCCTAGTTGCCATCAGAATCATCGACGTGCATACACCTTTCTTGCCTTCTTGCATTAAAGACTCTTTGGGGATGTCCCTCGTGCCAAGTAGCAATAACAGCATCTTGCCTATCCATCCGATCTCGAGTTTCATTAAACACCACGTTGATGCGTTCAAATTGTTGTTATATAGCTTGCAACATGAAAGATAACTCGTCCCTTCCTTCTTTGTTTGATGTGTCACCCTTGGAAGACATATTTTTGAAATTATATAAAAACAAAAAAAAAATGTTAGAAATAATTCCTCACAACACTCCCTTATGTGTTTGCACTCAAATTATGTCACTCACACTCATGTTTCACTCTTAAATTGGTTTTTTCCCAATATTAGTCTCACACTCTCTTGCCTTTTTCCACTCGTAGTTTCCTCTTTTCAGTTCTTTATTGAACTAACAGATGTGATCAAGAAATTCAACTTGTAGAATTTAAACTAATACCGATGGCAAGAAAAATATTATAGAAACAACGAATCAAATGTAGAGGAGAAAAACTAGATTCTTTGAGAGAAATGAGAGAAATGAAATTACAATGTCACGATTCAAGAGAAAAAAGAAAACATTGATAAGTACTAAATGATAGTATCTATTGCTTCAATATCACCCCCCCCCCCTTTTTTTTCTTTTGCTTTCTTTTCTTTTATTTTCTTTTTCTTTTTCCTCAAGTTTTTTTTTTTTTTTTCAACTAGGTACACGTCACAAAACAAGAACAATGAAACGGAACGAAAGATAAAAGGATAGAATGATAGCAAGAAACGAAAGATAAAAAGCTAGTAAACCTGATTTTAGAGCCTAAGCTCTGATACCAAATGATGTGAACCTCAAATGACACGCATTGAGACCCAGCAAACAATGTTGGAATGCTTGCCCAAGAAAGCTAAAATTTAGATTTTGATAGGAAACTCTGACCCAACATTTATAAATGAAACATGAACCAAAAGTATATAGTAACAAACCCCGACCCAATGATTATAACTTAATCATGAACCGAAGGTATAAAATTTGAACGTCACAAGAAAGAATCCATGATAAGTTTGCAAGTTCTCTAAAGAACCAAAGAAGAAACAAATCCTCACTTTTTTTCTTGATTTCTCTATTCAATGATCAATTTAGCTCTTACAATGGTGAGATATATATAGCTAGCATGGGGGACAAGGATATTAAACACTTAACAATTCCCACACAAGCATGGGAGACAAAGACATTACACACTTAGCAATTCCCACACAAACATGGGAGGCAAGGACATTAAATATATCAACTTACTAGACACATTAATGACTCTCACAATTTACTAAAAACCCATGCAAGCTAAGCTGTCTTACAAGTTACAAATTAAATGTAAAGACAAAAAGCCAAAAAGTCAAATCCCATAATTGAATAGCACGCCATTAATAAGGAGATTACAGTCATTAAGCAAGATTAGCTCCATCAAAAATTTGGATTATGTTTATTAAGCCTTCATCATTATTTGGTCCAAGCCTAAAGTGCTCTATTTTTTAATAAGCCCGAATATCTTGAATCAGCCCATGAAGTGCTTCTTTGATCTTTTTGGATCTCACTCTAGTGATAGGCCCAACACGAACATGCCATGGATCTGTTGATGGTGCTTATTGATTCTCATCATCGATCTTAATATGTTCTATAACCACAGTTTGTTTCCGAACTTCATTCTTAATGGCCAAATATTTGAGCTCCATGTGCTTAGCGCCATTAGAATATTTGTCGTTCTTGGAGAAAAAGACTACTGCAGAATTATCACAATAAATTCTCAGCAGCCTAGCTATAATGTTAACAATTCCAAGTCCCAATTGAATGTTAGAAACCTTTTTTTCCCTCATGCTTGCATAAGGTTATGTTTCATCTTTTTCTGTAAAGCCCTAACTACTTTTCCCATGTAGGTGACTTTGAACATGTAAAGATGTTTGAGAGAATAGCTAATTTGGTGAACAATCAGATAATTAATTATTGACGTGATTTTTTGAAAGTTGTTGGTTTTGATTGGAATTGCTTTGGGTTCGCCTGAGGTATTTGGTTATCATTAGTATGTTCCCTGCTATGTTGTCTTTATATAGTCAAGACATTTGTTTATGCTTTGCATGCATGATTTGTAAGCTGTAGGTTGGGACACATACGAGTGAAATATAGCCAGCAGTTGGCATTGTGCTATGAACATATATTTGCTTTCAATATATGCCCTGAGATCTAGTCTGGTGTAAACTGAATCCTGCTTGATAATATGTTCGGACCTAAGTACATTGTCTTTTTCTCAATGCTGATTTATGTTCAAGGATGAAGGATTGCCACCATTAAGTAATTTAGAGTATTGCCCGATTGCATTTTCTCTCACAAGCAGATGGGATTTGTCACAATCAGTTTTTAGGTGGAGTAATGGTTATATGTTTTTGAATTCATGATGAAGAACCCCTATTTACAAAAAAGCTCAAATAACAAAATCATGTATTCCATGATAAAATTAAAACAAATGGCATGTGCCCATACAATTGTCTAGAAGTATCTTTTTTTTTTTTTTTTTTTTGCTGGGTTACCGTTTGTATTACTAATTTCTTTTCTCCTTTCTGTGGAGGCCACAACTTGTCAAAGGGAATATTCTACTTTTCTCTGTGGATCAATAGCGGAGTCAAGCTTTGGAAGTGCATGCTGCATCGTTTGCCTTACTAAAAGTGAGAGTTCCCCTTTTCACGATTGTCTATGGTCTTTATCCCTTTTTGTATATCCGTATTACTGCCTTTGCTTTTGCTACACAGGCTTGTAATTTTTTTGAATTTCTTGCACAGGTTGTAGGGAATGAGAATCCGTCTACCCTTATTTCTTTGGCGACCAATAGCATCAATGCTGGACAAATTATGTCAAAGCTACATCTCATTGAATGTGGAGCTTAGCTTGGTCAACCTATTTTTTAATAATTTTATTATGTTTTTTATTTCTCCTCTTTCTTCTATTTCCTGATGTGATGAGCATGAATTTGTATGGCCCTCAATTCTTGTTATTCATGGAAAATTATCTTGGAGATGAACTGAGCCTGAGCTACGTCATGCATGGCGATCATAGGCTTAATTCTTAGCAATAAATTAATTTTGGGGATTTTTAATTCTAAAGAGGCTTAAAATCTCTTTGATATTTTTTGAAATTTGACTTCATTCTGGCTTTGGTGTTATTAGAGGACAGTGGCAAATAAGTCTCAGTCTTTCAAATACTTTGTAAGGCGGCATTTTGGTCCGTGGATAGAATAGGAATTGGAATGCATTGGAATTACAAATGGTATGGTAGACTTATGTTGCATGTTTGGTTTGACTTAGGAATGGAATCAAATTATTGCTGATTGTGTATATAGACATAAGAATCATATCAATTTGATTTTCTAAAGTTCCTCCCGAGTACAAAGAATAAAGAATTTGCCTCTTCTTTGCAGATCTTTATGCCTCGCTCAATTACTGTGGAAAATTGAGACTATGATGCGAACCCCAATCAACATGCATTGAAACCGAATAATCAATATTGTAATGTTTGCCAAATGATATGAACTAGAACCGACACGCGTTGAAACCAAACAATCAATATTACAATATTTGCCCAAGAAAGCTAAAATTCAGATTTTGGATATAAAACTTCAACCCAATGTTTATAAGAAACGTGAATCAAAGGTATAAGTAGCAAACCTTGACCCTATGATTATAATTAAATCACAAATTGAAGTTAGTAACAAACCTAGACCCAATGATTATAATTAAATCATGAACCAAAGGTATAAAATTTGAATGCCACAAGGAAGAATCCTTGATAAGTTCTCAAGTTCTTTGAAGAACCAACAGAAACGACAAAACCTCTCTTTTTTTTATTCAATGTTCTATTCCATGATGTTTGTTCTTACAATGAGAAGGCTATTTATAGGCATAACCTGAGAGACAAAGCATTAAATACTTCCAGCCACTCTCAACAACTTACTAAGATTTCTTGCAAGATTACAAATTAAATATAACACAAAAGTCAAAGGGAGATCCAATAACTCTCAACAACTTACTAAGACATGCACATACAAGCAAACAAGTTGTCTTGCATGATTATAAATTATATAACACAAAAGTCAAAGATTCAAATCCCATATTTGAATAGCACACCAATATAAAGGAGACTACAACATTTAAGCAAGATCAACTCCATCCAAAACTTGAATTACGTTTAGTAAATGATGCGAACCTCAATCAACACGTGTTGAGACCCAACGAACAATGTTGGAATACTTGCCCAAGAAAGCAAAAAATTTAGATTTTTGATAGAAAACCCAGACCCAATGTTTACAAGTGAAACGTGAACAGAAGAAACAAAACCTCACATTTTCTTGAATTCTAGCATACACACTAGCAAAGTCATCATCATGAGTATACAATTCCTTAATATATTCAAATCCCAATAACTTTGCATTTAAAGTAGAGACTACGACATACCATCTTGATAACACATCAGTCACAACATTGTCCTTACCATGTTTGTATTTGATTACATAAGGAAAGGTCTCAATGAATTCCATCCACTTGGCATGCCTTCTATTCAACTTAGCTTGTCCTTTTAAGTGCTTCAAGGAATCACAGTCGGTATGTATGACAAATTCTTTCTGCCAGAGGTAATGTTGCCAAGTCTCCAATGCTTTCACCAATGCATAAAGCTCCTTGTCATACGTCTGGTAGTTCAAAGCTGCCCCATTTAGCTTTTCACTAAAATATGCTATTGGTTGCTTC